>NW_028280867.1:345000-540626 GCF_059751285.1 Brachycentrus maculatus | reverse complement strand
CACTAACATCCGCCTCATAAATTTGTTTTACCGTTCTTTCCTCACTCATTCGTTCCACATGTCCAAACCATCTCAACACACCTTTCTTAATTTAATCGATAATGCTTATCTCAGCTTTGCATTCCTTTCTTATTTCACTATTCGCAAATCTATCATACATAGTTTTGTCGCACATTCTTCTGAGAGATCGCATTTCGCATAAAATACAATGTATTAAAAATAAATATCAAGCCACTTACTGAACTTTTTACTGTGCAACAGATCTTTTTAGGTAAAACCTGAAGGTTTTTTCTCCATTTGTAAAATATTTAGTTTATTTAAAAAAATAATTAAACAATGGGTACTTTTCTTCAAAATGCAAAAACAACACTTTCTGCCCATTAGCGGGTAAATATTAAGTTAAAAATATGCAGTTTTTGCTTGGATATAGTACATTTTCTAGGCATTCCGAAAACATGCACAACTGAAAGTTGACGATTTTTGATTTATGACGTTCTTGAAAGGAGTGAGCGATGCGTCCGAGCGAGTTGAAGCTGTGCGATAAACCCGAGCCACGCTTTTAATCGTGTGTGTTTGTAATTAACCGCGATTAGTTCAAAACACTTAAAATAGAATTTCTTCTAGCCGGAAAATTATGAACCTTTTTATTATTTATTTCTTGAAACATACAGCGTTGCCACCGGTCGACTATCAACAAAAATTTTATCATATGTGGTATATAATATAATACAAGTTTTTTTTCCAAGTAGGAACGGCGTTCCGGTAACATTTTTTAATGATATAAGTGTGAATATATTTTTTAATTTTTTAAAATCAGTAAGACGAAACAATTTATGCGCTAACGTAATTCCAATAATATTTATGTAAAATTCGTTAAAATTACAAAATGTATTGTAATGAACTATTATTATTTTATTAAAAAGCTTGACAGGAAGTGAGTTTCGGGATCTTTTTTGTTTTTAAAAAAGTCCTAAATATATATTTTCGAAAATATATAAAAAAATGAGGTTTTTTCCGCCTCCGTAGTGTTTTAGTCAGCACACTCGGCAACCGTTTCGGAGGTCCCGGGTTCGATTCCCAGGGGGTCAAAAAAATATAAGTGATTTTTTTCACTGTAATAATATTACCCTGTACCCATACCTGAAGCGGAGGGCCGATCACCTTTACTTCACGTGTTAACGATCAAGATAACCCTTATCCGCACCCCAATGGTGCATAGGGCACTGCGTCATATAAACGCAGTACTATCTTGATCGTTTACACATGAAGGAAATGTGATCATCCCTCCGCTTCAGGTATTCAGTCCAGGGTAGTATTGAATACATATTACAGTGAAAAAATCACTTATATTTATTTAACCCCCCTGGGAATCGAACCCGGGACCTCCAGAACGGTAGGTAAACACGCTGACATTACACCACGGAAGCGGACGAATTGTTATTTTAGTATACTTTTTTTACACAGTTTAGCATGAAACATGTATACCAAGTATTATAAATGACGTGATGACTTTACACACGTGTAACATTCACCAATTCTACCCATTATTGACAACCACACTACTCAAATTCTAGGAAGTTCTATATATATATGAACCAATTTAGAAACCTTCTTCTTGAATCACTAGAACTTCACTAGAGACATCTATTGTTGAGATGTAAAGAAGCTTTTAATTTAGCAATTGGGTAGAATTTTTATTGGGTAGAATTGGTGAATATACACGTGTGTAAAATGATCACTTAAACCAGCTTATGACGGTCGTCAGCCCCGTGAATGCCCAGACTTCCATATTCTTCTTCATCTTTGATGAGATGTCAAAAATACTTTTTTTAACACAATATAGCATGAAACGCACATACCAAGTATTATAAATGGGAAGTTAGTGTATTACATTTAGTATTTCTAGGTAATTGCATCGTGTAGAGGGAAATACTAATTTAATACTAGTGAACTCTTAACATAAGGAAAATTTCGTTAAGAAACGCTGACCACTATACCACGGAGGTGCACTTTGTGGTATTATACAAAAGTTTAATTTTAAATAATAAAAACATATAATATTTTTTATATTATGCAAATTTTAGGACCAGGTGGAGAGATGTTTATATTCGATTTAATTTATGTACTTTTCTTTATTCTATTATTTTTTGTAATTTTTTATAAGCTTTCGTACTATCGTCGACTGATGGGGAAGAATAAGCTCTTTTGTGTTCAAGTTCTCAGAAATATGTATGATCAGAGCTTGCCTGAAGATATTATGTAGTACGTTTTCATGGTCTGGGTTACGATTTAAATAAGGAAAAAGGTTCTCTTTAAACAAGTGGTTTCATTTTATAACGAGGGCATGAATATCAAAACATGACAGCTCCATTACTGTACTTTTTTTTAAAAGAAAAGATTTTTTTTAATATGTAGGGATACTTGAAAATGCTTGTTTTAAGCACAATACAATGCATTATAATAATATTATATATTTATAATTATATATATATATATATATATATATATATATATATATATATATATATATATATATATATATATATATATATATATATATATATATATATATATATATATATATATTATATATATATATATATACTTTATATACTTTAAAGTGGTATTACACAAAGTGAAGGACGAATGATAAGGGGAATGTTATATTACCATATCGCAAACTTAACAATGCTTTTAATATACAAAACAAATATTGACATAATTTTGAGTGTGTCCAAATACTTGTTCACAAATCTGGATTATCTCCAATTAACTAACACAAATCTGGATTTGTGTTAGTTAATTGGAGATAGAGATTTGTGAGCAAGTATTTAAGAACACTCAAAATGTTGTAAATAAATTAATAATAATAATAAAACCCTTATCCGCACCCCAATGGTGCATATGGCAATGCGTCATATAAACGCATTGTTATCTTGATCGTTTACACATGAAGGAAAGGTGATCAGCCCTCCGCTTCAGGTACCAGTCCAGGATAATATTGAATAAATATGACAGTGAAAAAATCACTTCTATTTATTTTACCCCCCTTGAGAATCGAACCCGGGACCTCCAGAACGGAAGCCGAGCGTGATGACCATTACACTACGGAGGCGGACAGGTAAATAAATTAACTGGTCAAATTATAAGCTTAAATAATAAAAATGAAAATCATATTTTCTGGCGTTTCTCATGTATGTGATTATAATCCAGGATTCCGACCTCACATACTAATATAAGAGTTTCTGCTTAGTAAAATGCTTCTTTTCATCTCACAAATAGATGTCTCTAGTGAAGTTCTAGTGATTCAAGAACAACGTTTCATAATGTGTTCACTTAGAACTTCCAAGAATTTGAGTAGTGTGGTTGTTAAAAATGGTAGAATTGGTGAATGTTACACGTGTGTAAAGCGATCACTCAAACCAGCCTACGACGGTCATCAGCCCCGTCAATGCCCAGACTTCCATATTCTTCTTCATCTTTGATTAGATGTCAAAAAACAATATTTTAATTTACTAAAATTGCAAACATTTTTGTAAAAAAGTATGGTTTAACGTGTTTTATGCAAATATCAGCTTATGCAGATGACAATATATGAATATATCAATATATAAGTTCCTTAGATACATTAATTTTAAACTAAATATACCCATTGTTGGGTTAGATTATAATTGCATAATGAAGCGGCTAAAATTAATAAATCTTAGTGATAGAAGGGTAATTACTGATTTGGTCCTGTTATATAAAATTCTTAACAGCCCTGATCTCCTAAATCAAATAAAGCTTAGCGTGCGTCCAAGAGGTACTAGGCAAAAATCTGTATTCGCAGTATTTGTACATAATGCAAACTATGCCACGTTCTCTCCGATCCCGCGGCTCCACATGTTAGCCAATGCTTTTGAAAGTATAGATTTATTTAATATATTGTTATCCTCAGTGTGTGAAGGAGACGTGTATTTACCAGTGCTTACTATTTTTTATTTTATTATGATTTTATGTTATAAGACTTTTTGTTTCTCTATTAGTGAATTCATTAGTGTATTTTTATATTAGATACTGTATATATGTATCAGTGGCGGTACTTCCCTAGAAGCCCAAAAGCCCGGCTTGCCTAACAACTCCAAATAAAAATGATTGAATCTAGACCAAATGATAAAAAATACACAATTAATGCATGTCTATTTTTAAATTATCGCGCGCTTACATGATTATTAAACACTATGCATGCCATTATATGGTGATGGTACTTATTGGTTATGGTTAATATTTGAAGAAAATATTTTACTATAGTGAACATTTTCTTTATTTCAAGGTGATGGCTATAACTTACAAAAGTTACATGTTAGCATATTTTTACAATGATTACAATACATTGTTTATATTTATAATACTTTCTGGGTGCTTACTATACTGGGAATGATATGAAGTGAAGAAATTATAGGTACATCATGTATTCACGAATGTGAAAAATAATGGGCTTGCCTTACTGGTAAACCCTAGGCACGCCACTGATATGTATTATCTTAAAGGCTTCAGCCGTTCAATAAATAAATAAATAAATAAATAAATATCACGTTCGAGTATGTTTGTTACTCATATGTACGCGTATTCACATATGCACGCAATGGCAATGCCCGCTTTCTTGGGGATTCCCATCTAGTAGTTTAGTGATTCAGATATCGTACAAAAATAGCAAGAAATGAATATTATTATCTCTTCATTTCCATAGAAGGTTGTCTCAGATCGCAGATATTTACATTTTAATGATTTGTATATGAAGGCACATATTTGTCTGTCTATTTGACTGATATCTCCTGCAAGTACTGTGCTCCTGGTAGGAAAATGAACAAACTAGATTATATATGGAAAAAAAACAATTACATTTTTTTCAAATGATTTTTCATTATTATTATTTATTTGGCAGTCACCAAGTGATAGGATACCAAGTGATAGGAAAAGCGTTAAGCTTTATCATTTTAGGAATCTTAAAAAAAATATATTTACAAAGGATAGAAAATGACTATTATACCATTAATCGAATAAAACAATATACCTTGAGTGTAAGTCCCTCTCCAAGCACAAGAGCTCAGTCTCTTTTTTGGAGAGGCTCATAAGTTTGCCATATGCATACATGTATAGAAATTGTTTCAAATTATATTTAAAAAAATAATATATATATATATATATATACACACACACACACATATATATATATATATATATATATATATATATATATATATATATATATATATATATATATATATATATATATATATATATGTATGTATATATGTGTGTGTCCGCCCCGGTAGTAAAATAGTCATCGTGTTTATTTACCGTACAGGACATCCAGCGTTCGAATCCCAGTGAGGTCAAATATATATAAGTGATTTTTTCAATCTGATATTTATGTAACCCTAGACTGGTACCTGGGCTGGTCACCTTTCCCTCAAGATAGCACTGCGTTTATATTATGCAGTGCCCTATGTCAATCAATCCATCGGTGTTCTACTCGGAAGTCGTCTACCTTCGAGTCGGCCGTGCAGTGCAAGTTTCAATGGTTTCATTCTCCTTATATCCATATATCATTGTCTCCTTCGTTGCCTTCCCCACCTAACGACATCTTCCATCTCGCATATTTCCCTTATCCTAGTGTTCCTTACTCTCGTAGACTCTTGCCAGATATATATAATAATATAATAAAACCCTTATCCGCACCCCAACGGTGCATAGGGCACTGCGTCATATAAACGCAGTGTTATTTTGATCGTTTACACATGAAGGAAAGGTGATCAGCCCTCAGCTTCAAGTACCAGTCCAGGGTAATATTGAATAAATATTACAGTGAAAAAATCACTCATATTTATTCTTACCCCCCCCTGGGAATCGAACCCGGGTCCTCCAGAACGGTAGCCGAGCGTGCTGACCATTACACTACGGAGGCGGACAAAATATACTATATATGTTTTACACATATATGTACTTAAGTCAATTTAAGTCAATCTAAAAGCAGGCCTGTCATCTGGGAGATTCCCATTCATAGTAGTTTAATGATTCACGTGTCGTACAAAACGTCGTACACAATTTTAAATTCATTTCTAAATACGTTCCATTATCTTAAATTCGTTTGTTTGTTTGACTTTTTTTATTAATTATCCTGTAGATGAGTCACTAATGGATTGAAATATGTGACGATGTTTTGTAACGATAATTTGAAATGTTAAAATCTATTTTAGTATACGGGTTACCCAAGATAAACTTGTTTGTGACGTTTGTAACAAATCCCGTAGTATGGTAAAAATGTATACACATTAGTGACGTAAATTCGCTAATATTATACCAGCTAGCTCACAGTCATGTGGGCTGTATCATTATCATAATTATAATCAAATTATAAACAAAACAAGATTTCTGCTTCGTTGCTCCATCCCAACTTATCGTCTTTGTAGACTGCTGGAGTAAGCTCTCCTCATCTTCAGGTTGTAGGTCCTTTTGTCATGGACAACGTCACCTAGGCCATGCCTTCGTATCATGTTACCTTTGTGCAGCATCCATGAATTCTTTGGTCTTTCTCTAGATGTCTTTCGAGGAAGATCCATGACGATTGGCTGGTTCACAATATGATCAGGTTCTCTACGTCCTATGTGCCCATACCATCTTAATCGCCTTTCCTTTAGCTTACTATTGATGCCACTTGAAAATAAAATAGTCTCTGCCAAATAAAAAACTTACTCGAATCGGATATATACCGCGATATCACACATCGCTCACTCCTTTCAAGAACGTCATAAATCAAAAATCGTCAATTTTCAGTTGTGAATGTTTTCGTAATGCCCAAAAATGTACATATATATATATATATCTATATATATATATATATATATATATATATATATATATATATATATATATATATATATATATATATATATATATATATATATACTTATATATATATATATATATATATATATATATATATATATATATATATATATATATATATATATATATATATATATATATATATATATATATATATATATATATATATATATATATATATATATATATATATATATATATATATATATATATATATATATATATATATATATAATATATATATATATATATATATATATATATATATATATATATATATATATATATATATTTATATATATATGTATATATATATATATATATATATATATATATATATATATATATATATATATATATATATATATATAAGTATATATATATATATATATATATATATATATATATATATATATATATATATATATATATTTATATATAAATATATATATATATATATATATATATATATATATATATATATATATATATATATATATATATATATATATATATATATATATATATATATATATATATTATATATATATATATATATATAAATGTATGTATAAATATATATATGTATATTTATGTCAATTTAATATTATATTATTATTATTTATTATTTTATTTTATATTTTGTATTCCCAGCAAAAGAGGCATATTTTTAACTTAATATTTACCAGCTACAGGGCAGAAAGTGTTGTTTTTGCATTTTGAAGAAAAGGTATTGTTTAATTATTTTTTTTAAATGTACTAAATATTTTTCAAATGGATTGAAAACCTTCAGATTTTTCCTAAAAACATCTGTAGCGCAGTAAAAAGTTCAATAAATGGCTTGATATTTATTTTTAAAACATTGTATTATATTTTTTAACTTTAAAAACGTTCTCCTGAAAAATCAAGTTTTTTTTTTATTTATGACGTTCTTGAAAGGAGTGAGCGACATGTGGCACAAGTGACGTGTGAATCAAATAATTTACAAATAGATGAGTTATAAAAAAAATAAGAAGTGTTGCTTTCAATCATGGGTAGATTGGTGAATGTTCCACGCGATTTGCAAAATTTTGAATGTGAATGTTACACGTGATGTACAAAATTTTGAATGTGTCCAAATACTTGCTAGAAAATCTGAATTTTGTGTGTTTGTTAATCATGAGTAGAATGGTGAATGTTACACCATGAATTGTGAAATCAACCTTAAATAGATAGGTTTTTAGTCCTGCGAATGCCCAAACCTCCATATTCTTCTTCATCTATATTAAGTTGTAAAAAATAATAAAGTGTTTGCTTTTATTATCAATGATTAAAGAAAACACTTGTTTTTTACCACTTGAGTTTTATTAAAGACTACATGTTTCAGAAGTTAAACTTCCATCATTCAGGTCTGTATACTAACTAATTATCACATTAGAAGTCTCATATTATGTGTTTTATTTCTATATCTAAAGTGATATCTAAGTGTCCTTACACAGTTTATACACATTACACTACAATAGTAAAAATTGCTTATAATAAAATTAAAACAAGATAAAACTGAACGCAAGTTTATCTTCATCTATTTTATTTGCACAGCTTAGGAGTTACAAGAGACGAATGTAAATTATGATAATATTCCTACAGTCGATTGCTTGATAAGCGTTATATTACAAGTCATACTTCTGATAATAATGTTTTATTATCAGAAGTATGACTTGTAATAGTATTTGATAATGATGTTTCATTATTTTTTTCATTATGTTTCATTAAGCGACAAATCTCACCTTATTCTGTATGTATATATACACTTCCAAAATAAGTGAATAAGGTTGTTAATAGAAGCAGTGTTAGGAAAATATGAAATGATTTCAAGTATTCCAAACCAGGAGTCGAAAGAAGTCGAAATGAGAAAAGGGTAGGAAGTCGGTGTATATGTATGAGGAGATGCATGAATATGGACAGATTGATGTAGCGTTCTATATGCACCATATATATATATATATATATATATACATATTTATATATATATAAATATATATATATATATATATATATATATATATATATATATATATATATATATATATATATATATATATATATATATATATATATATTTTTATATATATGAAGAATAATACGATATGGGTATTTACAGGGCTAACAACCTATCATGGGCCGGTGTAAATGATCACTTTCCACAAGTGTAACAATTACCATTCTACCCATGATTGACAGTCACAATACTCAAATTACGGCAGTTGAAGGTATGCTTCAATTGAAAACGAATATGGTTGAAAAAAGTAAGTTTTTTATTAGCAGACGACCTTCATGGAATGTACGTAAGATTCTCCATCAATTATTTTACCTAAGAGACGCCTGGGAGTGTAATTATGAATTTAAATTTATCTCAAATCCGTTTTTTTATTCTTTTTTTGGCTTCACTCAAAATATTGTGAATTTAATATAATCGATGTTACCATAATGTCACATTGAATTACAGTACTCAGAACTTGATATTGCAATTTATCCTCTTATCTATGAAGTAATGATGTAAGTGGTATTAATTTCTTAACGAAATTTTCCTTATGTTAAGAGTTCACTAGTACTAAACTAGTATTTCCCCCTACACGATGCAATAACCTAGAAATACTAAATGAAATACTCTAACTCCCCATTTATTATATTTGGCATGTACGTTTTATGCTATATTGTGTTAAAAAAAGTATTTTTTGACATCTCATCAAAAACGAAGAAGAATATGGAAGTCTGGGCATTTACGGGGCTGACGACCGTCAAAGGCTGGTTTAAGTGATCACTTTACACACGTGTAACATTCACCAATTCTACCCAATAAAAAATTGTACCCAACCTTTACATCTCACCAAGAGATGTCTCTAGTGAAGTTCTAGTGATTCAAGAAGAAGGTTTTTAAATTGGTTCATATATATATATAGAACCTCCAAGAATTTGAGTAGTGTAGTTGTCAATAATGGGTAGAATTGGTGAATGTTACACGTGTGTAAAGTCATCACTTAAACCAGCCTATGACGGTCGTCAGCCCCGTAAATGCCCAGACTTCCATATTTTTCTTCATCTTTGATGAGATGTCAAAAAATAATGTGAAAATAACTCCTGTAATTGGAGATAATCCAGATTTTGTGCACAAGTATTTGGACACACTCAAAATGTTGTTAAAAAAAGTGTACTAAAATAATAATTCGTCCGCCTCCGTGGTGTAATGGTTAGAGTGTTTACCTACCGTGCTAAAGATCCCGGATTCGATTCCCAGTGAGACGGTCAAATAAATACAAATTATTTTTTCAATGTAATATTTATTTCATATAACCCTGGACTGGTATCTGAAGCGAAGCGCTGATCACCTTTCCTTTGTGTGTTAACGATCAAGATAATACTACGTTTATATTATACAGTGCGATTAAGGGTAAGAAGAAGTTTCACTTGGTAATTACCACTATTTCTTAAAATCACTTTTGGCACGTGTTTCGATGCATTCCGCAACATTTTCAAACTCTGTGAAAATAGTGTAGAACGCATCGAAACACGTGTCACAATAGATTAAAATATTATCAAGTAAAACCTGAAGAGTTTTCAGCATTTTAAAGAGAAAGTTTTGGTGTCATCTATTTTATCATCAAACGGGTTTTACCTATTATTACATATGCAGATATACACTATATTGGCACATTGCAAATGTGAAATGGGACATTCATTGCCCGAAGCTGTCGTTCAAATATATAACGTTTAAGAAATAAAGTAGTTTAGTATTTTATATGATAGAGATTTTATTAATACGAGCTTTTAAAAATATATTGTTATATATATAATACATTTATATTACGATAATGATTGATGTGAAAACAAAATTAAAAAATAAACACTTGATTATGCCAAGTTTTTCTCGGTCTTCACTACTGATTCAAGCACTACGATTCGAAATAAACTATATATATATATATATAATATATATATATATATATATATATATATATATATATATATATATATATATATATATATATATATAATATATATATATATAAATATATATATATATATATATATATATATATATATATATATATATATATATATATATATATATATATATATATATATATATATATATATATATACTACTACCATCACGCCGTTTCCCCGCAGGGGTAGGCAGAGAGGATGGGACATGGGATACGCTCCTCGCCTCCTTCACATCCATACATCTAGTCATACATGCCCTCCGATTACGCAGACTTTCGACACCGCCAGATTTTAGATTCTGATTGATCTGATCGTGCCAAGTCTTTTTCGGTCGTCCACGTTCTGTTTTCCCTCTCACATTCGCCACATATATTTTCTTAGTCATTCTCTCGCTATCCATTCGCTCCACATGTCCATACCACCGCAAAGAACTCTTTGTTTAACTCAATTATTCCTCGTTCGTTATTGGTTATATATATGTATATATATATATATATATATATATATATATATATATATATATATATATATATATATATATATATATATATATATATATATATATATATATATATAAATATATAAATATATACGCATATATACTACAGAAAAAATCACAAGCAGCGTATGACGACATGGATATCTATATATAAACGATAACAAATCATCGACTGCATAGTACATTTAATAAAATTTGTCTAGTACCATCGACAAAAAAATAATTAATATGCGTAGGTACTGACGCAATTAAATAGTGTAGCCGCACGTCACGTTTTTAGTTTGGGAATTTGGCGTGTTAGGAGAAGATTATGGACCAGCCATTAGTTATGGTGTACGCGATGATGGGCCTCGCAGATTTACCGGTTTATGGCGCAAATTGCCCGAGAAATCCCGGCAAGGACCAAACCTGTTATCAGACGGAGCGAGGTAGTGCCGACGTTAGAGTAGGGTTGCCAACGATGAGCACTAACATTTTTTTGACATCTCAACATAGACGAAGAAGAATTTGGAAAATGTTCGGAACGATATATCGCAGTGTTTATTGTTAATTCTTGGGACTATCAGACCTTTGTTGTCTGTGTTGTTGCTCATCTCAACATAAATGAAGAAGAATATCATGGAAGAAGTCTGGGCATTTACAAGGCTTACGACCGTCATAGACTGGTTTAAGTGTAAAATCACTTTACACACGTGTTACATTTACCAATTCTATCCATGATTGACAACCACACTATCAAAATTATTGTAACTTCTAGACATATTGATTAACCTCAATACACAGTTCTTGAACTCGATAGACTTCACGAGAGACATCTGTGATGGGACGAGACAAGGTTTTTATTAAGCAGAAACTCTTATATTTATATGTGAGGTCAAAATCCTGGATTATATTCACATACTTGAGAAACGCTGGAAAATACCAATTAGGTTTTTTTTATCTAAGCTTACAATAATTAATAATAATTAAACCCTTATCCGCACCCCAATGGTGCAAAGGGCACTGCTTCATAGAAACTTAGTGTTATCTTGATCGTTTACACATGAAGGGAAGGTGATCAGCCCTCCGCTTCAGGTACCAGTCCAGGGTAATATTGAATAAATATTACAGTGAAAAAATCACTTATATTTATTTGACCCCCCTGGGAATCGAACCCGGGACCTCCAGAACGGTAGCCAAGCGTGCTGACCATTACACTACGGAGGCGGACAAAAACCACAATAATTAGACCAGTAAATTTACATATTTCCTACGTTTTGAGTGTGTCCATATACTTGTTTAGTAATATGGATTCTCTCCAATTATGAGTTATTTATGTGTAATGTAAAAAATATACAAATCCACCAAAATAATAGTGTGATAATTTTGCCAACCCTAGTTTTAAAGGTCGCAAATGAGATACAAAGTGGCGAAGAAATCAAAAGGATATGAGACGAAAATTCTGCTGTATTTAATCTGAACTATTTCAGAGCCATATTAACGAAAAGCCAACTTGACGAAGAGCCCTGGATACAAAGAGATGCAGCACAGAATGCACGAATCACGTGTTTCAGACCATAAGGTATTATTAAGATACTCCGCCAATTCGACAGGGTATTTTTAACAAACCTGAGACGATAAACCACTTCACGTAAGTCAATGACCCAACCTACATATACTTAACGGCGACAATTGAAGGGTTGTTTGAGAAGCGACTTTTCAGTTTTTTTCAACATTTTTATGTTGTACCTGCATTTTTTATTCAACGATTTGGCATCAATTTGATGGCATATGAGGATTTTTCATGTTATTTTTTGACATTTCAACATAAATGGAAAAGAATATGGTATTTTTTATACATACATGTTTATCATATGTTACCATTATTAACCAATTTGGATTAGTGGTTTGTTTCTGACAACTGGAAAGGTAAGTCACGTTTTTGTGTGTTCTTTGATTTTTGAGGCAGGTGCTGACTGATATCAAGGTCCGGAAGGTGTCCTATCAGGGGCATGTGCTGAGAGGAGACAAGTACGAGCTATTGCACCTAGTGGAGGGTCCACGAGGTGTGGGCAGAAGGCAGATCTCCTGGCTCCGGGATATACCAGACTGGACGGGGATCAGGACTGTCTAGAGCTGCCCGAGACAAGGACAATAACCCTCAATTAATATTCTATGTCAATGGGACCTGACATGACACGCACAGAAGACAAACGCCCTGTAAATTCCCAGACTCCCGTATTCTTTTTTAATTTAAGTTTTACTAAGTGGCGAAGAATTTTATGTGTGTGGTTTTTGACTTTGCGAGGAACGAATAGTTAAAGCAAATAACGCAGCTAATCTCGATTACAACTGTCGTCAAGAAAAGGCAATTCAGTTGGCTTGGCCATGTACTCCGCATGCCTCCCGAGAGCCACCATCAAGCTTGCCTCTTTTACAAGGCATCAGGTTCTCAACCACCAACCACTGCTGACAATTCGTCGGCAGTTCTCGTTAGAACTTCGGAACGTGGTTTTGGATGATACAAAAGACCTGGCAGCCGACAAAAAAGCTTGGAGACAGTTTGTGGACTCCATATACTCCACATAAGAAGCGGTTATGGTTTATCAAAATAAAATATTTACTCGGTAAATAAAACTATTTTTTTTAATCTATTGTGACACGTGTTTCGATGCATTCTGCATCATTTTCAAATACGGTGTTTGCGACTTGAAAAAAAGTTACTTCCGAATCAATTAATATTTTTTATCATTCACGACGAGATGTCAAATTGTAAGATGAAGAATTTACGATGCAGTGCTAGAACTAACAACAGCGGAGACTGTCAATTCTGTCTTATTTATAAAGAGATATAGAGAATTCGCAAAGGAAAGTGGTATTGCTACATCGTACGGGGAATACCTGATCTTGTGGTATGTGTGGGTGTTGGCAGTCTGCTATTGCAAGACGCCGACATCGTGTAATTCGCAGAATCCCATTTAAGCGTACGTTATATTTATATGAACATTCAGAGTACAACAATGTCTTCTTCTTCTTCAAACCCTTATCCGCACCCGATGGTGCATAGGGCACTGCATCATATATATATATATATATATATATATATATATATATATATATATATATATATATATATATATATATATATATATATATATATATATTATATATATATATATATATATATATATATATATATATATATATATATATATATATATATATATATATATATATATATATATGTATATATATATATATATATTTATATATATATATATATATATATATATATATATATATATATATATATATATACATATATATATATATATATATATATATATACACGAGTATATATACATATACGAGGTCTGTTCAAAAGAAAAGGTGAATTTCGAATTTTTGCAGGCTGTGTAGGCATTCGATTATATATATATATATATATATATATATATATATATATATATATATATATATATATATATATATATATATATATATATATATATATATATATATATATATATATATATATATATATATATATATATATATATATATATATATATATATATATATATATATATATATATATATGTATATATATAAATATATATCGCTCACTCCTTTCAAGAACGTCATAAATCAAAAATCGTCAATTTTCAGTTGTGCATGTTTACGGAATGCCCAGAAAATGTCCTATATCCCAGCAAATGAGGCATATTTTAACTTAATATTTACCCGCTACAGGGCAGAAAGTATTGTTTTTGCATTTTGAAGAAAAGGTATTGTATAATATTTTTTTTAAATATACTAAATATTTTTCAAACGGAGAAAGAACCTTCAGGTTTTACCTAAAAAGTTCTGTTGCACAGTAAAAAGTTCAGTAAGTGGCTTGATATTTATTTTTAATACATTGTATTATATTTTTTAACTTTAAAAACGTTCTCCTGAAAAATCAAGTATCTTGATTTATGACATTCTTGAAAGGAGTGAGCGATATATGTATATAATATATATATATATATATATATATATATATATATATATATATATATATATATATATATATATATATATATATATATATATATATATATATATATATATATATATATATATATATATATATATACGCAGTGTTATCTTGATCGTTTACACGTGAAGGAAATGTGATCGGCCCTCCCCTTCAGGTACCAGTCCAGGGTAATATTAAATAAATATTGGAGTGAAAAATCACTTATTCGACCCCCCGTTAGAATCGAACTTGGCACCTCCAGTACGGTAGCATAGCGTGCTGACCATTACACTTTGGAGGCGGGCGGAAAACCAATACAAACAAACCGTCGCTTTCCGCAGGGGCAGGCAGAGCAAATAGGACGCCACACCGCACGTGAATCGCATGGCTTCAATGTTCTTACTTTGCGCGTGGCAATGAGGATAGATAATGAGGTTGTGATTGCTAGCCTGTAGGGGAAGAGAGGGAGAGGAAGATCCCCACACGATGGACTGATGGAGTTAAGTTGGTTGGAGCGCTACGTGCAGCGCTGTCAAAGGATAATTGAAGAAGATTCATTGCTTCCACAAGGGTACAGTTCAGTTATGAGTAAGAGGGAGTAGAATGTTTGTATATATATATATATATATATATATATATATATATATATATATATATATATATATATATATATATATATATATATATATAAATATATATATATATATATATTTATATATATAAATATATATATTACCTTTTATTATCCTTTGTTCCAAAACAACACGTTTTCATATAATAATGATTATTCTACTGATATTTTATATAATAGTTTCCTTATGTGATTTGTTGTATAAGTTAAAATCATTGTTCTATGTAATGCTTCATTACATAATCACAAGGCGTCTTGTATGAAGGATGAAATAATATCCGCCTCCATAGTATAGTGGTTAGCACATTCGGCTACCATGCTGGAGGTGCTAGGTTCGATTCCCAGGCAGGGTAAATAAGTAAAGTGTATCAATTATTCTGTTTGCGTACTATCTAACTAAATACATATGTAAGCTGTTTTTTTAGGCTGTACTTTCTTACATATTTTATACCGTATCAAATGCATTTTTAATAACTATGTATTTTTTGTAAAAGCCCAATTATGGCATTAATATTTAAAATAAATAAAAAATTATAAATAAGTAGTCGATATTTTTATGATAACGTACTTATTTCCATTTGAAATTATGTGGGGAATTTGTCGAGAATCGAGACTTTGTTTTTCCCCAATTTGGGGAAATTGGCCTAGATTTTTGGGTAATTCTAAAAATTGGCATTGGCAACGCTGTTTCCAGGGGTGTCAACATAAATAAACAGCCCAAAGGTGTTTTTTTTTATTTTTATGTATACTCAATACTACGCTTGGTTGAAACGCATACGGAAGGTAATATACATGTTTGTTTATTTGACCTTTGAAAAACTTCCTTTTTGGGTTTTGTTGTAATTTTTTTTATCATATATTACATGATTTAACCCACTGGGATTTCCCAAAAAAATGCGCAACATATCACTCACTCCTTTCAACAACGCCATATATCAAAAACTTGATTTTTCAGGAGATCGTTTTCAAAGTTTAAGAATATAATAAAATAAATATCAATCCACTTATTGAACTTTTTATTGTGCAACGGATCTTTTTAGGTAAACCCTGAATGTTTTTTCTCCATTTGAAAAAAATTGTATATTTAAAAAAATAAGTAAACAATAACTTTTCATCACAGTGCAAAAACAAGACTTTATGCCCTGTAGCGGGTAAATATTAAGTTTAAAATATGCCGCTTTTTCTGGGATATATATAGTACATTTTCTGGGCATTCCGAAAACATGCACAACTGAAAATTAACGATTTTTGATTTATGACGTTGTTGAAAGGAGTGAGCGATATGTGTACGTATATATTAAAAAAAATAAATCACTACTTAATTTTATTTCAGTATATCACAGTCCAAATCGAATTAAAGCGATTCATTTGATAAATTTAGTAGGGCATAAAAATAACAGTTTTATATAATTTAAACTATGACAGATTTAATTAGTTTCGTTATTAAATTAATAGGTTTAAAAACAGAAAAACTGTATTAAATAATGTAAGAAAAATTATTTCTTCATACAAATTACATCGACGCTGCAGCAAGAGCGAAACCCGAAACGAAATTTAAAAAAATATTAAAATATTAACACTATAATAAGACCGAATATATTGTCCGCCTCCGTAGTGTAATGGTCAGCATGCTCGCCTACCGTTTTGAAGGTCCCGGGTTCGATTCCCAGGGGGGTTTAATAAATATAAGTGATTTTTTCACTCTGATATTTATTCAATATTACACTGGACTGGTACCTGAAGTGGAGGGCTGATCACCTTTCCTTCATGTGTAATCGATCGAGATAACACTGCGTTTATATGAAGCAGTGACCTATGCACCATTGGGGTGTGGTAAGGGATTTATTATTATTATTATATTAAGACCACTTTTGAGTTTATTAATAGGACTGAAAAAAAATTGAGAACTATTAACAGTTAATGAAAACATCTTTAGTGTCGAAACTAGTCGTGTTTACATTAATAGAAATAAAATGTGGTCCCATACTAGTATCTTATTTTTTTACATTTAAGGCATCATATTATAACACAAATCAAATTTCAAATATATAAAAAAAATTAAATAAATCCTTCGATATTAATTTTATTATTTTATATCCTTCCTTCAGAGATGAATTTGTGCAACACCGATGTTGTACGACAGTATTAAAAATGAATGCATTAGATAAGAACTGGGATGAACTAGGGATGATTCAAAAGATTAAGAAAAAGTTGTTAAATATGGTATGATGACTAAGAAAGTACATATTTGGCATATCGCTCACTCCTTTCAACAACGTCATATATCAAAAATCGTTAATTTTCAGTTTTGCATGTTTTCGGAATGCCTAGAAAATGTACTATATCCCAGCAAAAGCAGCAAATTTTTAACGTCATATTTACCCGCTACAGGACAGAAAGTGTTGCTTTTGCACTTTGAAGAAAAGGTGTTGTTTTGTTTTTTTTTTAAATGGATTAATGTTTTTTAAATGGAGAAAAAACAGTCAGGTTTCACTTAAAAAGATCTGTTGCACATTAAAAAATTCAAAAAGTGGCTTGTTATTTATTTTTAAAACATTTCATTATATTTTTAAACATTAAAAACAGTCTCCTGAAAAATCAAGTTTTTATTTATATATGACGTTGTTGAAAGGAGTGCGCGATATGAGTTCACGCATTCGTGGAAGCCTGGCTGTAACAGGCCTCAATAGTAAGGTAGAGGAAAGGCAATTGGAGATGGTATGGGCACATAGGACGCAGAGAACCTGATCATATTGTGAACCAGGCAATCACCATGGATCTTCCTCGAAAGACATCTAGAGGAAGACTAAAATATTCATTGATGCTACAGAAAGATAACATGATTCGAAGGAATGGCCTAGGTGACGTTGTCCATGATAGAAGGACCTACAACCTGAGGATGAGGAGAGCTGACCCCAACAGTCTACAAAGATGATAAGTTGGGATGGAGCCAGAAAGAATTAGGAATTGGAATAGTGATTCAATAAGTGGCTAGATATTTATTTTTAATACATTTTATTATGTTTTTAAACTTTAAAAACAATCTCTTAAAAAATCAAGTTTTTTATATATGACGTTGTTGAAAGGAGTGAGCGATATGTGAACCAAAAAAGACATTGCAAGACCAGATATTGATCTAGATCCTAAACTCCGGTGAAGGAAATAATATTGTATGAAACTTACCAGTGATGTGTATGGAATGTAGTTTTTGTCTCCTTTCTTCAATTTCTTCTCCTCCTTCTCTTCTTTCATTTGATTGGTGACATATTTTCTGAAAAAAATAGAAATAATATGTGTAAAATAAAATGAAGCTTTTCATCTCAAGTGATACAAGAACAATATTTCAAAATTGGTTCATATATAATATATAGAACTTCCAAGAAATTGAGCATTCAGTTTGTCGATCATGGGTAGAATTGGTTAATGTTACACGTGTGTACAGTGATCACTTAAAGCAGCCTATGACGATCAGACTTCCATTATTCTTCAT
Organism: Brachycentrus maculatus; assembly: GCF_059751285.1. Lineage (NCBI taxonomy): Eukaryota > Metazoa > Arthropoda > Insecta > Trichoptera > Brachycentridae > Brachycentrus > Brachycentrus maculatus. Next base: position 521,134 of record NW_028280867.1, on the reverse strand, counting down.
CATTGATGAGATGTTAAAAAATAATATGAAAAATAATAAGCCTTAAAAATCCTTTGAAATATGTTAAATATCCCATAATATCCGAGTATTATTTATCATGTTACGCAAAATACAGTTGATATATAAGTATGTTAGTTTATATATTTATAAATATATGTATATTTATTTATATATATATATATATATATATATATATATATATATATATATATATATATATATATATATATATATATATATATATATATATATATATATATATATATATATATATATATATATATATATATATATATATATATATTTAAATATAAATATATATATATATATATATATATATATATATATATATATATATATATATATATATATATATATATATATATATATATATATTTATTTATATATATATATATATATATATATATATATATATATATATATATATATATTTATAAATATATATATATATATATATATATATATATATATATATATATATATATATATATATATATATATATATATATATATATATATATATATATATATATATATATTTATATATACATATATATGTATATATATATATATATATATATATATATATATATATATATATGTATATAAATATATATATACATATATATATATATATATATATATATATATATATGTATATATATATATATATATATATATATATATATATATATATATATATATATATATATATATATATATATATATATATATATATATATATATATATATATATATATATATATATATATATCCGTTTAAGAAAAGCATGTAGGTGTATCCATTGTATTATATTTAATAAATAAAAAATGCATTAATCGATTCGATCAATAATATATTACATTGTTAAGCACGGACGTCACAGCTGAGAAAAAAATAACCCAAATACTGGCGTGCATATTTTAAAGTCACTGTTGGTAATTATGGGTTTTGTGAGATAAAGCTATGAAAGGAAATACTTGCCAAATTGGTGGCAAAAAAAATGTCGGATCCATTCGAGATAAGTCTCGTGATTCGTGACTCGTCTCAAGATGTGGCATTAAAAATTCGTACAAAATAGAAATTCGATAAAAATTCCTATGACGTATGTTTTTAAACTCAATTGGAGACTGAGAAAGGCAATCTTCTTCTTCATCTTCTTCTTTTTATAATGAGCTTTAATGAAGTTACCCCGACACTGCAGCGCGAGTGGTATGTTTGCCACAGCACGCCTACCTCATTAAGATGGCCTGTTAAGGCACCGAGTGGCAGGCTTCCGGGAGAGCCTGATGAAGAGCTCCAACCTCATCATAAAGCGGCTTGTGGAGCACAGTTGGGGACTGGCATGCGGCGGCACTGGACCACAGTGCTGCCGCATGTCCAGCCACCGAGCTAATGTTCATCTACATCTCTCCAAATTTTTTTTTTTTTGCTTGCACCGTTTCTTTTTTATTATTTTTATTCTTATTTGGTTATTATTTTAAATTTCATCGTATAAAAAAAATGTTGTAAAACATATATGGCTGACTAAGTATTGCACCCACCACTTAGTCAAGCTGGAATAAAGATTTATTATTATTATTATTATAGATCCTCAGGATCTGTCTGTGCTTCCGCCTGTTGCTCTTGAGATGTTAACTGCCAGCTATCTCTCTACCTTTTGGAGGTCTGCCTGGGGGTCTACGTCTTTCAGGGTTTCCTTGAATATCGTATCGCCCATACGTGGAAGTCTGTCTTCTGGCATTCTGTTCCTGTCATGCTCATTCCAGTATCCCCATCTCAAGATATCTTCCGTCTTACCCATGCTCCGGATATCAGTTTTCCTTACGCGGTCTCGTAATGTGTTTCCGGTTATAGATCGGAGAGTTATTATCTCAGAGATTCGAAGTCCAGATTTTGTTCTAGAGGTATCTGCTCTTGAATCAATTTCATAAGTGGCTATTGGTCGAATACACTAAGTAACTAACGAGAGGGGAAGGTTAAGCTTGTGAAAATTATGTAATATTTAAACATTTGTGTGTATACGAATGAAAACATAAATATTTCTATTTTTAATTTAAGTTTTACTTAGTAAATACTACAACATTTTGACCTCACATACTAATATAAAAGTTTCTGCTTAATAAAAAAGCTTCTTTACATCTCACCAATAGATGTCTCTAGTGAAGTTCTAGTGATTCAAGAACAAGGTTTCTAAATTGGTTCATACATATAGAACTTCCAAGAATTTGAGTAGTGTGGTTGTCAATAATGGGTAGAATTGGTGAATGTTACACGTGTGTAAAGTGGCCACTTAAACCAGCCGATGACGGTCGTCAGCCCCGTAAATGCCCAGACTTCCATATTCTTCTTCATCTTTGATTTCTTAAAATCTATTGTGACTCATATTTCGACGCATTCCGAATCATTTTCAAATCCCATCAAATACGCTCAATTAATGTCAGAATGCATTTTAATACGTGTCACAATAGATTTTAACCCCCCTACACATACGAACGTACGTGATACGCGCGGTTTTTCTTCACCATTCCGCGCTAATCCATATGACCTACGCACACTAGAAAAGATATCTGTTCCAAAAATATTTAATGCGTACCGGATACACTGACTAATTTTTGTCAGGTTTCATGCCTGACAATATTTTGTGACAACAAACGTTATGATTTATTTGCTTATTTATAAATAAATATGCCTGAAAATAATATAAAGGTACGGTGGTTAAGAAATAATGGTATTTACCGAGTAAAACTTTAATGTAAAATGGATAGATATTTAGTGCCGAATCAATTAATGAAATGAAGTGTACATTTTATTTATTTTATTTTCAAATCATATTACATACATAAATCATATATACATATAATATTCTATTTCTCATTTTGGGACATGGGATTAAGGTTAACAAGACTGGAACACAAATAATAAAGTAACAAAAAAGATTTTTTTAATAACCAAAACTAATACTAATACATGGCAAAATATAAAAACAATAAACAGGTATAATAAATAGGCACAAGAAGTATATTTAAAATAAACAAATGAGAAAAATATAAAAAATGAGAAAACATAACAAGTGAGAAAATATTAAAAACATAAGGTAAAAACAAAATAAGAAAATATGACTAATCACTACATATATATTTTTCATGATTAAAGAAAACACTTCGTTTTTTACCACTTGAGTTTTATTATAGACTACATGTTTCAGAAGTTAAACTTCCATCATTCAGGTCTGTATAATAACTAAAATATAAAATTGTTCTATAAATAAGGAGAGGGGAAAGTAAAGGGAAGGGGTTAGTCAAGGGACAGAGTTTGAAAACAAAGGAAAAATGGAAAGCAATGGTGAAGAATTTTGAAACAATATATTATTTAATAAATTATTATTAGAATTCAGGTTTTTTTGGATTTCTAAATTTTCAAAATAATTCATAATTTGGCCTTTATATGGAACAATTTTATATTTTAGTTATTATACAGACCTGAATGATGGAAGTTTAACTTCTGAAACATGTAGTCTATAATAAAACTCAAGTGGTAAAAAACGAAGTGTTTTCTTTAATCATTGTAACATGTCTTACCACAAAGTTAATGCCGAAACAATAAATAAAATTTATATTTTACCATAAAGTACATTCTCAGATCATTCATTTTGGATCCCCGAATGGGTTTTATTTTATATGTCAGGCAGCTGGTTAATTTCGGTATTGGCAATATAATTTAAGGACCTTACTCCAAATTTAGTAGTGTTTATCGGCTCCACATGTATTTTGTTATGTCCTCGTGTATTATGATTATGAATTTCTTTATTTTTTAACATCTCATCAAAGATGAAGAAGAAGATGGAAGTCTGGGCATTTACGGGGCTGACGACCGTCATCGGCTGGTTTAAGTGATCACTTTACACACGTGTAACATTCATCAATTCTACCCATTATTGACAACCACACTACTCAAATTCTTGGAAGTTCTATATATATGAACCAATTTAGAAACCTTGTTCTTGAATCACTAGAACTTCACTAGAGACATCTATTGGTGGGATGTAAAGAAGCTTTTTATTAAGCAGAAACTCTTATATTAGCCAGCCCCGTAAATGCCCAGACTTCCATATTCTTCTTCATCTTTGATGAGATGTTAAAAAATAATATGAAAATAACTCCTGTAATTGGAGATAATCCAGATTTTGTGAACAAGTATTTGGACACACTCAAAATGTTGTAAATGAATTTCTTTGTTAAAAATCGGTATGGTGTTGCTGTGAGTCGTTTTAAACATTATTTGAAGCATTGTATTTGTAATCTCACATTAAACCCATTATTCCCGTGTTGTTAATGTTTGTCTCTGAATTTTGACAAAGATTGAAGACAAAGCGTGTTGCGGCGAAAAGCGGCCGCCATTTGAGGTCACGGTCAACAATAGCAGTAAATCGTGTCGGTAAATAAGAAAACTGCAAAAATGCTCTAACTAATTAAACTCGAGACCGATAGATGTCAGGCATATATAGAATAAATTAAAATTAATTAATATAATATTCTTATTATGACAACTAATCTCGGTATATTTTTTATATTTCTTTAGTTAGCTTGAATTACATTTAATGCAAACTATTTTTACACTTAATTTACATCATATTTTCATCTTCTTACTGTAAAAAAGGCATTTGTTTTTAAATTCTTTCAGACTCTTTTCATTCTTCATACATTCAGGCATATCATCGTACATTTTCAAACCCTTACGCATAATGCAAATTTGAGACCCTATTATTATTATTATTATCATTATTTTACTGTTCCTATTATTCTTATTTTTTTATCATTACTTTTGTTATTATTATTATAAATGAAAGAGAAAAAAATTAAATAACTAAAAGCGTCTATATAACTTTCTCACTCTGGATGCATACTTATATGTATTAGAGAAAACCAGTTATAGTAATATTATAATTTGCTGTTTTTAGCGTTACATTTTATACATCCGCGTGTCAGGAGTTTGTTTTCAATACCGGTCAACTCCACTTTTTCCAAAAATAAACTATATATATTTTTTTTAAAGAAAAAAAAACATTCTTTGATTGTATTTACTTGCTTTATAGATATCACAGACTTCTATAATCTCTTCACATAAAAACAGATTCATCATCTCTATTGAGATACATATTCCAGCTTGAATACGTATTTCAACTCATATTTTACTTGTCCATATACTTGTACATATTTTTGAAATAATACATTAATAATATTACCTACATTAATTAAGATATTTTAAAAAAAATAAAAACGTATTTATATATATATATATATATATATATATATATATATATATATATATATATATATATATATATATATATATATATATATATATATATATATATATATATATATATATATATATATATATATATATATATATATATATATATATATATATATATATATATATATATATATATATATATATATATATAATGTGTGTCCGCCCCGGTAGTGAAATAGTCAGCGTGTTTATCTACCGTACAGGACATCCAGCGTTCGATTCCCAGGGAGGTCAAATATATATAAGTGATTTTTTCAATCTAATATTTATGTAACCCTAGACTGGTACCTGGGCTGGTCACCTTTCCCTCAAGATAGCATTGCGTTTATATTATGCAGTGCCAATATATATTCAACAATATATTCAAAACAAAACTTTTAAAATGAGAATTATTTAAAAATATTAAAATACGCGTACATGAATGATAATAAATAATAAAATAAAAACATGATTTAACAGATTTCAGCATTAAAAGGATGTCTATTGTTTGTGACCAATAAGCATAGAACGTATCAGCGATTCGTGCACATAGCCTTGGAGAGCCATGCACCTCATCCTAACGTCTCGACCAAACGCTATCTCTCGCGGGCATCTCGTGACGCGAAGCCGTATCTTGTACAGCTGGCACCTTTCTCAGACTGATATACTAAGTAGCCAGGGTGACCACATAGTGAAAAATAATTATTTATTGTTATTAGCACTTATTTGGGTCAAAGCAGAATGTTTTTTAGTGTTTATTATATCACTCATTCCATATCCAACAATGATATATTTTTAAAAATCATCAATTTTCAGTTGTACATGTTTTCGGAATGCCCACAAAATGTACTTTATCCCAGAAAAAGAGGCATATTTTTAACTTAATATTTACTCGCTACAGAGCAGAAAGTGTTGTTTTTGCATTTTGAAAACAAGGTATTGTTTAAATATTTTTTTAAAATACTAAATATTTTTAAAATGGATAAAAAACCTTCAGGTTTTACCTAAAAAGATCTGTTGCACAGTAAAAAGTTCAATAAGTGGCTTGATATTTATTTTTAATACATCGTATTACATTTTTAAACTTAAAAACGTTTTCCTGAGAAATCGAGTTTGTAGATAATTGTTTGGTAGACTTTTCCCTTATGCTTGGCTGGCATTTTTCGGTCACAAAGAACTCCCATCACGGATCAAAACTTCGTCCACCCTACATTAATTCTGTGCAATACATCTGCTGTACACCATACATCCTTATGTAGATATTTAATGGAGTCGCAGTTCGGTATTGTTTTTCATTTACACTTTTCCCTTTCCTAATTGGCTGGCTAACCTTGTATATTGTTTGAATATCGATTGGTCACCCTATTTGAAAACAAGATTGTAATACAATGAGTGGAGAATCCTTGAGAGTCAATCTATAGACGGTGAATTAACCATGATTTCAGAAACCGTTTTTTGCCCATTTTCCATTCGCCAATACGAGCCAATTTGCCAATTTTTACTGAATTAAACGATTTCAATTATCCGTTTACCCGGAAGCGGATATACATTTAAAATAATTAAATTAATAAACTAACTAAGACCCTTTTTAGGGACAAAATACCAAAAAATGTACTTAATTTTTTTTAAGATACTTATATATAAGTATTATATACTTGTCCGCCTCCGTAGTGTAATGGTCAGCACGCTCGGCTACCGTTCTGGAGGTCCCGGGTTCGATTCCCAAGGGGGGTAAAATAAATATAAGTGATTTTTTCACTGTAATATTTATTCAATATTACCATGGACTGGTACCTGAAGCGGAGGGCTGATCACCCTTCCTTCATGTGTAAACGATCAAGATAACACTGCGTTTATATGACACAGTGCCCTATGCACCATTGGGGTGCGGATAAGGGTTTTATTATTATTATATATAAAATTAATTTCCTATAAATCCTTGTACTTATCAGGTAAGGAGAATTTTTTTAGACAGTTTATAATATATTTTTTTAATGAATCAGTGGATGTACATTTAAAAATTAGTAAATAAATAAAGTAATTAAGACCTTTCTTAGGGACAAAATACCAAAAAATGTACTTAATTTTTTTTAAGATACTTATTTATAAAATTAATTTCCTATAAATCCTTGTACTTATCAGGTAAGGAGAATTTTTTTGACAGTTTATAATATATTTTTTTAATGAATCAGTGGATGTACATTTAAAATTAGTAAATAAATAAACTAATTAAGACCTTTTTTAGGGACAAAATAAGAAAAAATGTACTTCATATTTTTTTATATTAAATATAACTGAATTTTCTATAAATCCTTCTACATAACAGGTAAGGATATTTTTGTAGAAAGGGTATAAAATATTTCTTTAATACTTAATTATAAATATAATTATTTTAGCTATTCACATGGGTAGAAAGATGAATGTTACACGTGAATAAAGTGATCACTTAACCAGTGTATGATAGGCCATAAGCCCTGTAAATAATACCCTAACTAACTAACTAACTAACCATAACGCCGCTTCCCCACTGTGGTAAGTAGAGATAATTATGTCATTCATTACCAACTTACGAAAACCACGTATTTACGAAAGCGAATTTTCAACAAGAAAACGATGAAAGAAAATATTTATGATATCGGCTGTTATAAACACTTCACGAGTCTAATACAATCCTTTATAGGTTGAGTATGTTAAATTAAATATTCCTCCCGTCTGATAATAATCCGTCAATTCGTAGAACATACCCAACAAATAATTGCCATTAAAATTAACACCCAAAAGAATAAACTACATAATCTCAAACTACAACAATTAAAAACCACAAATAAACAACTAGAATCACAATTACCAGAAACTAATACCATTATATGTACTCCTAGACCTAATAATAGCAATTATTCTTAGTAAATAACGACATTTTGTAAATATTTTTAGTCAGTGTTTGATAATGTCCTAAGAAGACGAAACGCGTCACGTATTAAGATATACATAAATAGTAAAATTCAATCAAACAAAAACCTTGTTTTATTTTGGATATATTACCCAACAATTCAATATGGAATTCTAAAAACTGTCTGCAGTTATAAAAAATGTGATAATAATCCATTGTCAGCAACATCAGGCAAATCTCCTGGGGGCTTATAAAAGCGAAACTTGCTACAATCGAAGATTTAGTTGTTCTAAAAAGAATGGTTTTGATCTACGAAGGATATGTCCTGCAAATATATTTTGGAGGTGATATTTATATATATTTTAAACAGTGACAAGACAATCGAAGTTTGCCATATCCACCCCATACCTTACCTCTCCCTTCCCAATTTCATAACATTTCCATTCCTCCCATCCCATAAAACTGGTCAAACGCTGTCTTTGCAGCACTCATTATCCTACTAGTACATATTATAGTATTAGATACTGAAATCTTTACAAGACAATGACTTATTGTTCCCACGATATGCGAACGATTTTAACTCTTTGAATCCAGTAGGCGCTATGTTTATGTGTGTATATTTATTTATATATATATATATATATATATATATATATATATATATATATATATATATATATATATATATATATATATATATATATATATATATATATATATATATATATATATATATATATATATATAATAACAATATGTCCATGGGAGCCAAGCTAGCGGTTCTACAACGGCGTGCTAGTACCGACACTAATGTATGGAAGCGAAACATGGGACTGGCAAAGGAAGGATGAAAGCAGAGTGAACGCTATTGAAATGCGCTCCCTCAGACGAATGTGTGGAAAATCATTGTATGACAGAATTAAAAACGACGATATAAGAAAGGAATGTAAGGCTGAACGAGGAATAATTGAAAAGATTAGTAAGAGCTCTTTGCGGTGGTATGGACATGTGGAGCGAATGGATAGCGAGAGAATGACTAAGAAAATATACGTGGCGAATGTGAGAGGGAAAACAGAACGTGGACGACCGAAAAAGACTTGGCACGATCAGATCAATCAGAACCTAAAAAGTCAAAAGTCTGCGTAATCGGAGGGCATGTATGACTAGATGTATGGATGTGAAGGAGGCGAGGAGTGTATGTCAGGACAGAAGAGTGTGGCGTTCCATCCTCTCTGCTTACCCCTGCGGGGAAACGGCGTGATGGTAGTAGTAGTAGTAGTATATATATATATATATATATATATATATATATATATATATATATATATATATATATATATATATATATATATATATATATATATATATATACATATATGTATGTGTGTGTGTGTGTATATCACAAAATTAAATTTTAAATTGCTTTTTATATACAAAATACAAAAATAAGAGTTCACGCACTCGTGGAAGCCTGGCTGTAACAGGAATCAAAAGTAAGGTAGAGGAAAGGCAATTGGGATGATATGGGCACATAGGACGCAAAGAACCTGATCATATTGTGAACCAGGCAATCGCCATGGATCTTCCTCGAAATACATCTAGAGGAAGACCAAAGAATTCATAAATGCTGCAGAAAGAAAACATGATGACGTTAACCATGATAGAAGGACCTACAACCTGAGGACGAGGAGAGCTGACGCCAACAGTCTACAAGGACGATAAGTTGAGATGAAGCTTGGAAGAAGAAAATATAAATAAGTATATTTATTTTTAACTAATGTTTTACTTAGTAAATACCACTGTTTCTTAAAATCTACTGTGACACGTGTTTCGATGCATTCCGCATCATTTTCAAACGCCGTATGCACCGCGGAATGCATCGAAAGACGTGTCACAGTAGATTTTAAGAAATAGTGGTATTTAATAAGTAAGACATTAATTAAAAATGGATCGAAGATTTATAGTTATCTAAAGTAGAATGGTTTTGATCTACGAAGGTGATATGTCCCTGCAAATCTATTTTGGAGATGATATTTACTTTGTGATATTTATTTTGTGAACAAGTATTTGGACACACTCAAAATGTTGTAAATAAATTATCTGGTCAAATTATAAGCTTAATAATAAAAATGAAAATGGTATTTTCTGGCGTTTCTCATGTGTGTGATTATAATCCAGGATTCGGATCTCACATACTAATATAAGAGTTTCTGCTTAATAAAAAGCTTCTTTACATCTCACCAATAGATGTCTCTAGTGAAGTTCTAGTGATTCATGAACAAGGTTTCTAAATTGGTTCATATATATAGAACTTCCAAGAATTTGAGTAGTGTGGTTGTCAATAATGGGTAGAATTGGTGAATGTTACACGTATGTAAAGTGATCACTTAAACCAGCCTATGACGGTCGTAAGCCCCGTAAATGCCCAGACTTCCATATTCTTCTTCATCTTTGATGAGATATCAAAAAATAATATAAAAATGGATAGATTTTACCACAAAGTGACTGCCGAATCAATTAATGAAATTAAGTATATTTAAATAAACGTAGTGAATTGAACAGTTATTGTTATTTTCTGTGTAATTTACTATTTTGCATTACTTTTACGTTCAACAAATGGCGCAGTCATTACGATAAGAATTTTTTTATAGCATGTTTTACCAGTCAAAGATTTTTTTAATCACAGTGTTTGTTTCGTTTTATTATTAGACTAACTGGACCACGTATAACTGTGGCTCATTCAAGTTGAATCAAAGAAAATCAAATCAAAAGCGAATCGAAATATTAAGGTTCTCCATATGTATAAATGATTCAAATGTATTATGTTATAAATAAAAATGTAAATATATTAAATAAATAAAAAAATACAAAATACAAAAATAAGTGTATGTTTCAATGGTCAGCACGGTCGGCTACCGTTCTGGAGGTCCCGGGTTCGATTCCCAAGGGGAGTAAAATAAATATAAGTAATTTTTTCACTGTAATATTTATTCAATATTACCATAGACTGGTACCTGAAGCGGAGGGCTGATCACCTTTCCTTCATGTGTAAAACGATCATGATAACACTGCGTTTATAAGACACAGTGCCCTATGCACCATTGGTACGGATAAGGGTTTATTATTATTATTATATGTATAAATGATTCAAATGTATTATGTTATAAATAAAAATGTAAATATTTAAAATAAATAAAAAATTCAAAATACAAGTGTATGTTTCAATGCAACGTCGTGCCAAATTTCAGAGCAGTCGGTGAATAATTTCAAGAGATTTTAAAGTCTGAATTAATTTACTTATCTATCTACATAGAATTGTGCCGTTCTTTTTTTTTATGTAATCTTTAAATTATAAATCAATGAAAATATTTTCCCATGCCTTGATGGGTTGCATGTCACTTTTTCTTTCTTTAGGACAGAAATTATGTCAATGACACTCGTTTTGTGGTAATGACATTCATTTTCAATAATGACTTTAACACACTCTTATTGTATACTTTTTACAAGTAAAACATAAGAAATACATATAATAGCTAAGACAAGTGGCAATGAATCCTATGTAGAAGATATAATATACAGTATCAAACAATAATTAAAGAAAACACTTCGTTTTTTACCACTTGAGTTTTATTATAGACTACATGTTTCAGAAGTTAATAAATACAAAAAAACCTGAATTCTAATAATAATTTATTAAATAATATATTGTTTCAAAATTCTTCGCCATTGCTTTCAATTTTTCCTTTGTTTTTAAACTCCGTTCCTTGACTAACCCCTTCCCCTTACTTTCCCCTCTCCTTATTTATAGAAAAATTTTATATTTTATATTTTAGTTGTTATACAGACCTGAATGATGGAAGTTTAACTTCTGAAACATGTAGTCTATAATAAAACTAAAGCGGTAAAAACGAAGTGTTTTCTTTAATTATTGTAACATGTCTTACCACAAAGTTAATGCCGAAACAATAAATAAAATATCAGTATCAAACAGATTAATTGAAACGAAACTTTTTTTTCGTATTTTCAACACCCTCTAAAAAAATGTTATGGGGGTGTTCCTCGTATTATGGACCAGGGCTGCTTCTTCCAGTGACTGAGATGATGAATAGCGAGAAGTATCACCCAATTCTACTGGAAAAGATACTACCAGAGATACAAAAACGAAGGTCAAATGGTAATGGAATATTTCAGCAGTGCTACAAATCAAAGAAAAATTATGAAATTTTTCACACAAAAACGATGAACTGTGTTGGACTGGTCAAGAATTTTGCCAGACATAAACCTGTTTGAAAATCTATCGGCAACCTGTAAGAATCGGCTCTCCAAATTGATTAAACTACAAGGGGTTCATAATTCAGTTATGGTTTCGAGACGAAAAAATGGCATCCGCGTGCCAAAACCTAATATTATAGAAGCTTAGAAGAGTAAAATCTTTGATTGAGCCCAAATGAGATCATATTAAATATTAATTTGTGATATAACTAACAAACAAAAGATTTTACAAAACTTTTTACGAAAATACAACCAAAAATGGTTTGTTTCTATTAATCTGTTCGATACTGTATGTTACCAAAGAAAGCAAAGTACTAAAGTACCTACGTTAATTTATTGGATGAGTAAAAAATGTCCAACATTTTGAGTATGTCCAAATACTTGTTCACAAATCTGGATAATCTTCGATTGGGAGTTATCTTTATATTATTATCTCAAGAAGAATATGGAAGTCTGGACATTAATGGACATTTATTTAGACACACTCGAAAATGTTGTAAATAAAATTAACTGGTCAAATTATAAGCTAAAAATAAAAAAAGAATAAAATGATATTTTCTAGCGTTTCTCGAGTATGTGAATATATAATCTAGGATTCGGAAATCACATACAAATAAAAGAGTTTCTGCTTAGTAAAAAGCTTTTTCATCTCACCATAGATGTCTCTAGTAAATGCAAGCACTATGTCTCAAATATGAACAATACATGTTTATAGAACTTCCGAGAATTTGAGTAGTGTGGTTGTCAATCATGGGTAGAATTAGTGAATCTTACACGTGTGTTAAACCAGCCCGTGACGGTCGTAAGCCCTGTAAATGCCCAGATATCCAGGTCCTTCTTCATCTGTGTCGAGTTGAAAAAAGTAAAGTAGATTAAATAATATTAAAAGTACCTGAAAATACCGTAGCTGATTTTAAAACCCACCTTATGACATCACCCAAAACTTTTAAATTATAGTGTAACCTGTTTCGTTAATTTTCATAATATGATTTATTCTTAAGTTTGTACCTTTTTACTACACTCAATCAATTTAATTCAACCGATAAAATCCATAAAAAAAAATTGATTAATGATGGATTTGATTTTTTTTTGACATCTCATCAAAAATGAAGAAAAATATGGAAGTCTGGGCATTTACGGGGCTGACGACCGTCATAGGTTAGTTTAAGTCATCACTCTACACACGTGTAACATTCACCAATTCTACCAATTATTGACAACCACACTACTCAAATTCTTGGAAGTTCTATATATATGTATATGAACGAATTTAGAAACCTTGTTCTTGAATCACTAGAACTTCACTACAGACATCTATTGGTGAGATGTAAAGAAGCTTTTTACTAAGCAGAAACTCTTATATTAGTATGTGAGGTCCGAATCCTGGATTTTAATCACACACATCGCTCACTCCTTTCAAGAACGTCATAAATCAAAAATCGTCAATTTCCAGTTGTGCATGTTTTCGGAATGCCCAGAAAATGTACTATATCCCAGCAAAAGCGGCATATTTTTAACTTAATATTTACCCGCTACAGGGCAGAAAGTGTTGTTTTTGCATTTTGAAGAAAAGGTATTGTTTAAGTATTTTTTGAAATATACTAAATATTTTTAAAATGGAGAAAAAACATTCAGAATTTACCCAAAAAGATCTGTTGCACAGTAAAAAGTTCAATAAGTGGCTTGACATTAATTTTTAATACATTGTATTATATTGCTAAACTTTAAAAACGTTCTACTGAAAAAGCAAGTTTTTTGATTTATGACGTTCTTGAAAGGAGTGAGCGACATGAGAAACGCCAGAAAATACAATTTTCGTTTTATTATTTAAGCTTATAATTTGACCGGATAATTTATTTACAACATTTTGAGTGTGTCCAAATACTTGCTCACAAAATCTGGATTATCTCCAATTACAGGAGTTATTTTCATATTATTATGTAATTGGAGATAATCCAGATTTTACGAACAAGTATTTGGACACACTCAAATGCTGATTTATTTTATTTATTTATTAATTTGAGATGTAAAAAAAATCTTTTTCGTGAAGTTATGTGTTGTTTTTGACCATTATAAATTAGAACTTTTACAGAAGGCAACTTTTATTGACAATAAAAGTTTTTTTTCACCATTAAAAATAATAATTTTTATAGTAGGCAGCTTTTATTGCAAAACTCGTACTCTAATAAACGTCTGATGCAAATGACCTAGATGCAATCACATCCAGAGGCAATCTGTCTTTATGCATTTAAATTTATTGATCACTTCACGTTTAATATTCAAATGTGCTCATATGTATATAACGTGGTAATATTTTCCTCCGTAAATTGGGTGTAAATAATATGTAGAGTGGGTGTATAATAATAAAATAAACAATGTGTTGCTTTGTAATTAAAGAAACGACAGTAAAAGTTAATTCTTAATTAATCTTTACAATAATTTTCTATCTATCTGATTCTGACAGTTAACAATATTATATTTTTTCCATCTGATGTCTTTTGTTTTATTCAGTGCGACGCATGCGACATCTGGTGGTAGAACTGTTTTATGTAGGTACTATTTGTAAGTACTTAATAAAATGTATAGGTAGGTACCTAGGTATTTTATTACATGTATACAAGCATTTCTCAACACATAACATGTCTTTTATTATTATCGTCCTCTTCTTCTTGGCGTATGCTTTGTGGCCTGGTTTTAAGAGAGATTCATCCTAACCTATCGTCTTTGTAGACTGTTGGAGTTAGCTCTCATCATCCTCAGGTTATAGGTCTTTCTATCATAAACAACGCCACCTAGGCCAAGCCTTCAAATAATGTTATCTTTCTGCAGCATCCATGAATTCTTTGGTCTTCCTCTAGATGTCCTTCGAGGAAGATCCACGGTGATTGCCTGGTTCACAATATGATCAGGTTCTTTCAATTTTGGTTGTATTCCATTTTTATAATTTTATTATCATTAAAAAAAGTTTAAAAGCAACGTATTTAAAATAAAATCTTCAAAAACAGGTTTTGGTTGTAATCGCTCATTAATGTTTTAAAAAAACTGACTTTCATTATGTCGATAATGCGGAAGCATAAGGGATTATTATTGCTGCATACTGTTCTACGTATATCTTTCAGGGAGGTAGTGTAATCTTTACTCTGCGGATATATGTATATATATATATATATATATATATATATATATATATATATATATATATATAATATATATATATATATATATATATATATATATATATATATATATATATATATATATATATATATATATATATATATGTGTGTGTGTGTGTGTGTATTCAAGTCTGCTCGATCGGCTACCAGGAGCGCAGTACTTGTAGGAGATATCAGTCAAATAGACTCCAAAGCTATACGGCTGTCCAAACTCAAAACACAGTAAGAGACATTTTGGAATAAGTAGATTCTACTTAGTCCAAAAATGCAAATAAAACGTTCTACAAAAAAATGTTTCCTACTGTGTTTTAAGTTTGGACAGCCGTATAACCAAAGCCAAGTTGCATGTTGTACTTCAAGAATACATATTGTATTTCGAATTAAAACAGCATTCTTGGGATCGTGTCGCATCACGTCATATTATAATATCAATAATACATTTGATAGTGTTGTGTTTATACCACATTTCACAACTTCAAAGCTGATATTGACCCAAACCATGGGTTGGCAAAGTGTGGCTTCGGAGCCGCGTGCGGCCCTTTGACCTTCTAAGTGCGACTCCAGCACAAATTCAATGCAATTCCATTTATTTCTTTATTTTTAATTAACATACACATTACAAACTTAAATTGAAATCGTATATCGTATTGATCACTTAAACCAGCCTATGACGGTCGTCAGCCCCGTAAATGCCCAGACTTCCATATTCTTCTTCATCTTTGATGAGATGTCAAAAAATAATATGAAAATACCTCCTGTAATTGGAGATAATCCAGATTTTGTGAACAAGTATTTGGACACACTCAAAATGTTGTAAATAAATTATCTGGTCAAATTATAAGCTTAATAATAAAAATGAAAATGGTATTTTCTGGCGTTTCTCATGTGTGTGATTATAATCCAGGATTCGGATCTCACATACTAATATAAGAGTTTCTGCTTGGTGAAAGAGCTTCTTTACATCTCACCAATAGATGTCTCTAGTGAAGTTCTAGTGATTCAAGAAGAAGGTTTCTAAATTGGTTCATATATATAGAACTTCCAAGAATTTGAGTAGTGTGGTTGTCAATAATGGGTAGAATTGGTGAATGTTACACGTGTGTAAAGTGATCACTTAAACCAGCCTATGACGGTCGTCAGCCCCGTAAATGCCCAGACTTCCATATTCTTCTTCATTTTTGATGAGATGTCAAAAAATTATATGAAATCGTATACATTAACAAAAATAGAAAATAAGCAAGAATACTATTGCCAAAGGTGTAAAAGAATCCCGCTTCGGAAAACTCCTTCAGACACATGGACCAGATCAATGAGATATTGTTCAACATAGCGTAGCTCTTCCTTCAGGCATAACCATCGGCAGGTTGGTCCTGTGTATAGGAATGTGAAACAATCTATGCCGACGCTGTCTTAGGTAACTATTGGGAACAGACCAATATTCTGGAGAATTTCAGGATTATCGATCATACTGCGCAACAATCGATAAAAATGTTAATAAAAATATCCTCAGGAAGGCTCTTCGACTCTACGTATTCATGCCAAAATCTTTTTGGAGCATGAATCTTTTCAAAAGCAAACTGAGATATCGTCTTATTGACGAGAACCTGGAAGCGTGCTAAAATAATGACATACAAAACTGAATTCATCAAAATTTCATCAAAGGACATGCAAGGACATTATTTGTAATAAGTAGTGTTCTCTTGGACACCTTACTTTCCAAAGGTTTTTTTTTATCAATGAATAATCCTTCATATTATTTTTTGACATCTCATCAAAGATGAAGAAGAATATGGAAGTCTGGGCATTTACGGGGCTGATAACCGTCATAGGCAAGTTTAAAAAAAAACTAACTAACCCACACATATAATGTACATCGACTATGGCAACCCACACATCGGCTATGGCAACTCAAATCGAGTGACATAGCGAGCTACCTACACGAGACCAGCAACGAACGGAACGAGCGAGCCCGCCACACTTCGTCGCCGCCCGTCCTCAGATCGACACGTACTTCAACTGTTCTATTAGAATCACGCGATTATTCTTAAGTATTTTCTTGATTGTAATTTGATAGAACTAAATAAATTTGTGTTAAAAGTAATCCGCTTTCATCTTGCTTCCCTTCTGATAAATTAAAGTGGTATTCAACTAGAAACCATCACGCTGCTTCCCCGCAGGGGTAGGCAGAGAGAATAGAACGCCACACCATTCTGTATTTGCAAACACTCTTAGCTCATCCACATTTAGCATCTCCTCGTACGCACCCGCCGATTGTTCCGACGACTGACGTTACTATACCTACGCGTTTGAAATACTCAATCATGCCAACTTTTCATCAGCTTTTCTCTGCTCTTATGTTTAACTATATTCGCGTCATAAATGTGTGATTCGATATTTTCGAGATGACGAGAAGAAATTGCATCTATTGTAGTTCCGAATTTTACAGTCGATTTGTCGAGTTTGTAAAGCACAATCACTGTTTATATATAGCTTCTGACGTGTACATCTACAATCTATCGCTTTGAGTCGTTCGTTGTACAATACATACGTCTCTCTTTTGCTCCACACCCATGGCGTCAGAATCTTTATCTCTTTTTCTCATTCTCTCTACGTCATATCTTTCTTCTCTCTTGTGTAAGGAAACGCGCCTAATAAACGTGACGCGTCCTTGAAATGCCAGTCTCTATTATTGTCCTGTTATTGATTATCGAATCGCATCCTGAGAAGTTTTACAAAAACATGCATTCGTGTAACAAGAACCCATTACAAAATGTGACGTACGTTATAATGACAATTTAATGACCTAACGATCATATCATTATATAATATTAAAAAAAAAACTATAATTGAATGTGTTAAAGTTACATGGATCCAAAATCTATTAAATTACCT
Organism: Brachycentrus maculatus; assembly: GCF_059751285.1. Taxonomy (NCBI): domain Eukaryota; kingdom Metazoa; phylum Arthropoda; class Insecta; order Trichoptera; family Brachycentridae; genus Brachycentrus; species Brachycentrus maculatus. Next base: position 502,585 of record NW_028280867.1, on the reverse strand, counting down.
ATTGGAAATAATAAAATATTTTATATTATTCTTCTTATCCTTCCATTTTTTTCAGTCTGTTGCTACTTGCAACCAATTTTCGTCGTCGGACCATCTTTGAAATGTGACGTTTTAAGATGGTTACATATTCATTTAATATTCATTCTCAAACCCTTATCCAAAACCCAAAGGTGCATAGGGCACTGCATCATATAAAACAGTATTATCTTGATCGTTAACACATGAAGGAGAGGTGATCAGCCCTCCGCATCAGGTATCAGTCCAGGGTAATATTGAATAAATATTAGAGTGAAAAATCACCTATATTTATTTGAACCCACCCTGCGAATCGAGCCCGGGACCTCCAGTATGGCAGCCTAGCATGCTGACCGAAGTGGACTATTATTATTTAAAATTCAATAATTTTATTTCAGTTATACTGTCTAACAAAAAAAGTATATCGTAGTCATGCAGGAGAAGGTGACCAAGTGCATTTTTTACAATGAAATGATCATTGACTATTCGATATCTTACTAGCTTAGTATTGCCCTGAAAAGAATCCCAAAGGATTTTAAACTTGGAAGCATAATATATTGACTTAATTTTGCAATTACAATTGTCAGTCATATTATTTTTAAGAATTTTAATTCGTTTGAAAATGCCATAACTAGACGAAACAATTGTCACGATACTAATTTTTTATGTGTTTTTGTTAATAAAATACATTTTAGTAGACTCAAAAATCTGTGTTTAATTTAAAATTAAAACATAAATTAAAATGGAGTTCTACAAATTAAACGCAAAATCAATAAATCAATATTAATTCAGAATTTAATACTTTTTACATTGCAGCATCGTTTCAGACCGTAAAGATGAATGCCAACAGGAAATATCGCGTAGGTACCTTGGGTTTTCCCCAATTTGTGTAAACCTACCTACCTGAGGCAAACTTGAAGCAAATATACCTGGTTAAACGAAAATACTTGTTTATACTCGATTTAAGTCATTTTACAGTCAAGTCTCGGTGGTACTGCATTTAAAATAATAAAATAACAATTATTCATATTTGATCACTTTCATTTAACTTGTCATCCATCAGAGAAACCCATTATTTAATTTGTTATTTCATTTATATGTACAGTATCAAAGAGATTAATTGAAAAAACCTTTTTTTCGTATTTCAACACCCTCTAAAAAATGTTTTGGGGGTGTCCCTCGTATTATGGACCAGGGCTGCTTCTTACAGTGACTGAGATGATGAATAGCGAGAAGTATCACCACATTCTACTGGAAAAGATACTACCAGAGATACAAAAACGAAGGTCAAATGGTAATGGAATATTTCAGCAGGATTTGATCCTCTGCTACAAATCCAAAAAAATTATGAAATTTTTCACACAAAAACGATGAATTGTGTTGGACTCGTCAAGAATTTTGCCAGACATAAACCTAATTGAAAATCTATCGGCAATCTGTAAGAATTGGCTCTCCAAAATCGATTGAAAAATGGGATCCACGTGCCAAAACCTAATATTATAGATGCTAAGAAGAGTATTATCTTTGATTGAGCCCAAATGAGATCATATTAAATATTAAATGGTGATGTAACTATTAAACAAAACTTTTTACGATAATACAACAAAAAAAAAGTTTTGTTTCAATTGAACTGTTCGATACCGTACGTTTCCATAAAGTGTGTTAATTGTGATCTTCTGCTTTGCTGGGACGTACTTTCTTGTGTTATATGAGATAAATACTTAAATACTTAAAAGTACCTGCTAAATAATGCTTCCTTAAAATCAATCATAGATACTGCCTGTGAATTCGCACACGATACGATGTACGAATCGTATCATATTTCTAAAGACTTGAACTGACGTTTCTACGTTTTTTTCTAAGCAATGCTAGCATTTTGAGTCTACTACTATTAAACTATTCTACCCAGTGGCGTGCACAGAGTTTTAAAACGGGGTAGGCAGTAGAGTTGAGTAGTAAAATAAGGGAGGCAATAAGTCATAGTAGACACTGGTCGTGTTTCTATGTGGAACGCGCGTAATCCAGAGTAGGCACTGCCTTTCTGCCTACATTGAATATATGTATATATATATATATATATATATATATATATATATATATATATATATATATATATATATATATATATATATATATATATATATATATATATATATATATATATAATAAAACCCTTAACCGCACCCCAATGGTGCATAGGGCACTGCTTCATATAAACACAGTGTTATCTTGATCGTTTATACATGAAGGAAAGGTGATCAGCCCTCCGCTTCAGGTACCAGCCCAGGGTAATATTGAATAAATAATACAGTGAAAAAATATATATATATTATATATATATATATATATATATATATATATATATATATATATATATATATATATATATATATATATATATATATATATATATATATATATATATATATAAATTTGAGTAGTGTGGTTGTCAAAAGTGATGTTGAAAGAGACGTGTTCTCATTATTTTTATTATTTAATATAATTACTTTGTTTTTATAATTTTAATTCATTTATAAGACATTTTTACTTTTACAGTCTTGAAATTAATAACGCAGTTCTCTCCAATGAAGCTTATACCTTGTGCTTGGAGAAGGATTTGCAATTATTATTTATTTTTATGGTTGTTGTATATTACATGATTTACTTACATGTCGTCCAAAGTTGAAGCGGACTTCTTGAACCTCCCACTGAAATCTAAGGACACTTTCTTCTTACTTCTGCCATTGAAGATACTGCCTTTCGTAATGTCTACACTTCCGACAGCACTGTCCTCCATTTTTATCTGAAGGTATATAATAAAACTGCGAACTACTTTATTTAATCTAAATTAAAGTAATTACACATTCGTTTAATTGAGCTGCCTTTAAAATAAACGATTATTTATTCAAAATAGACGATTTTGTAACACTATCCTTATCATAATTCGTTCATTCCTAATTTAAGTTTTTCTCGGTAAATACCACTAATAATAATAAAAAATAAAACCCTTATCCGCACCCCAATGATGCATAGGGCACTGTGTCATATAAACGCAGTGTTATCTTGATCGTTTACACATGAAGGAAAGGTGATCAGGCCTCTGCTTCAGGTACCAGTCCATTGTAGTATTGAATAAATATTACAGTGAATAAATCACTTATATTTATTTTACCCTCTTTGGGAATCGAACCCGGGACCTCCAGAACGGTAGAGCGTGCTGACCATTACACTACGGAGGCGGACAGATATTTTAACATGTGTTTCGATGCATTTTAATAGACAGTTCTACTCTTAACATCTCTTATTACAAGTTACTCTGTTTCTCTCCAAAAAAGATACTTAGCTCTTGTGCTTGGAGAAGAACTTACACAATGTTTATTGTTAAAACAGGATATTTATTTCTTTGTTTTTTTTTTATTAAAACGTATAAAAGGTGCTTAATATATATTTAAGATTTTAAATATCCTATATTTTTTATTAAAAGGAGGACTGAAGTAAGGTTAGGTTATGTTTATGACTATAACCTTTAAAAAAACCAAATAAAACAAGAAAAAATCCATTTTGAATGCGATGTTAGTTCGAATAAAAAATATATATGTATAAAACATATTTTAAACTTTTGATTCTAAAAGCACTTTTATCTTTTTACAATCAAAGAAAACTAAAAAAAGTATTTGTATAAACGCGATTTTTTAATTGTATTAAAAAATATATATAAAACCTATTTAAAACAAAAAAATTAATAACCATTATTAAATAATTTTTATCTTTTAACAACCAAAATATCTTAAAAAGTAGTTATTGTAAAATCGATAACAATTTGTTTTTAAATCATGCACCAACTTTTAAATCAACAACCACTTATAAAAATGATATTTAAAACTGTTTATTTTATATCTTCATATTAATTCGTATTAAAAATATATATAATATAATAGATTAAAAACAATTAAATAAATAACCACATTTCAAAATCATTTTCATCTTTTAACAACCAAAGAAAACTCAAAAAAGTGGTTTTTCAAACGCCGGGTTATAATTCCTTTAAAATATTTATCTACAGCAGAAATAACTATTCAAATTGAGAGTGTTTAAAACCGGGACTTCGTGCGATATTACAGGAAGGCGTCAGTCCAAAACTTCGCGGTTAAATTTACCTAGATGTATAAACTTCGCCTTTAACCGGTAGTGGGTTTTCACGCGGTTTTTCTTTGTTTTGAGTATAAACAGTTTTGAGACAGCGTCAAAGAGTTTTCGTATTTCGCGCGCGTAATACCGTCCACTAGCGCGATGTGGAGTCGACTGAAATCCAACGACAAGTTTTGCCTAGATTATTGTTACATGGATTCCTCGTCGTCGAAGAACTACTGCCGGCTTCAGATGCAACATCCAATAACTCCAAATTTGTAAATGGATATATATATTTATATATATATATATATATATATATATATATATATATATATATATATATATATATATATATATTTATATATATATATATATATATATATATATATATATATATATATATATATATATATATATATATATATATATATATATATATAAAATTATATTTTCCATACACATGTATACAGATTTTTTTATTCTTCTTCATCTATGTATATACTCAAATACGGCCATACTGCTCACTCCTTTCAAGAACGTCATAAATAAAAAAAAACTTGATTTTTCAGGAGAACGTTTTTAAAACACATTCGTTTAATTGGGCTACGTTTAAAATAAACGATAATTTATTCAAAATAGACCATTTTGTAACACTATCTTATCATAATTCGTTCATTCCTAATTTAAGTTTTTCTCGGTAAATACCACTAATAATAATAATAATTAAACCCTTATCAGCACCCCAATGGTGCATAGGGCACTATGTCATATAAACGCAGTGTTATCTTGATCGTTTATACATGAAGGAAAGGTGATCAGCCCTCCGCTTCAGGTACCAGTCCATGGTAATATTGAATAAATATTACAGTGAAAAAATCACTTATATTTATTTTACCCCCCTTGGGAATCGAACCCGGGACCTCCAGAACGGTAGCCGAGCGTGCTGACCATTACACTACGGAGGCGGACATATGAACAAAAGTATATATAATAATATATAATATATAATAATATATAATATATTATCTTAGTTACATATGAACAATACATCAAAAAATTGCAAATTAAAACAATTTGAATTAAAATAAATACGTATTTATACAGTTTTATTTACTCAGTTGGTTAAATAGTTGATTGACTAAAAGGAAGAGTCAAGTTGAGAAGGCCTTAGAAACTATTTAGAATTTTAGACTTGTATCGAAAAAGAAATATTTTAAATGTTTCCTTAGTATTTTGAAAAAATTAAAGATGAATTCAGTCGAAATACGATCACACTACAGACAAATGTACGGCAATACAATTTTGGATAGATATATGAATGGTGATATATCGCTCCCTCGTTTCAACAACGTCATATATCAAAAAACATCAATTTTCAGTTGTGCATGTTTTCGGAATGCCCAGAAAATGTGCTATATTCCAGTAATTTTTAACTTAATATTTACCCGCTACAGGGCAAAAAGTGTTGTTTTTTTTGTATTTTGAAGAAATGTATTGTTTTATTATTTTTTTAAATAAAGTAAATATTTTTCAAATGGAGAAAAACATTGAGGTTTTACCTAAAAAGATCTGTTGCACAGTAAAAAGTTCAATAGGTGGCTTGTTATTTATTTTTAATACATTTTATTATATTTTTAAACTTTAAAAACGATCTCCTGAAAAATCAAGTTTTTTGATATATGACGTTGTTGAAAGGAGTGCGCGATATGAGTTCACGCATTCGTGGAAGCCTGGCTGTAACAGGCATCAATAGTAAGGTAGAGGAAAGGCAATTGGAGGTGGTATGGGCACATAGGACGCAGAGAACCTGATCATATTGTGAACCAGGCAATCGCTATTGATCTTCCTCGAAAGGCATGTAGAGGAAGACCAAATAATTCATGGATGCTGCAGAAAGATAACATGATTCGAAGGCATGGCCTAGGTGATGTTGTATATGATAGAAGGACCTATAGCCTGAGGACGAGGAGAGCTGACTCCGTCCGTCTTTAAAGACGATAAGTTGGGATGGAGTGAAGAAGAAGAAGAATGGTGATATAAGGTAAAGGCAATGTGTTCTTATCATACATGTGTATTTGCACAAATATCTCCTACTATTTTAGTAGGCCATAGTGACCCGTTATCAAAAATGGGATTGTAGTTTTGGTAGAGTTTGTTCGAACCCGGAAACTCTGACTTCGAGCCACGACAGTAACCACGGAACCACAACTCCACATTATCCTTATGCAACGTAAGCATGAAGTTTGTAAAAGGAGGATGAATAAAGATTGAATGCAGTCGAAATGTGATCACTCAAATAAATTTGCGGCAAAACGATGTATGATAGATGCTCGAATGGCGAAATAAGGAAATAATGAAAGACCGAGATAAACATGATCCATGGGGGCTTATGAAACAGAGCTTATGTCCGGTCATAGGCAGTTAGGTGATCACTTTACAAAAATGCAATATGCACCGTTCTATCCATGATTGATAACCACACTACTCAATGTTTTTGTGAACTCCTATATATATAAGTATCATTAGTCTCATGATGCTGTACGTGTAAGTTCAGTAAAGCCATCTACGGTTGGAAAAGGAAAGATTTTATTTAGCAGAGACCTTTTTTTTTAGTTATATGCAAGATCCCAACCTGTAAATACCATGACTTCCATATTTTCCTTTGGGTGACTAAAAACCACATAACTAAAATTTCGAAAATCTGTATATATGCTCAATTAAATTACTAATTTATATCTAGTTTTTTTAATCTATGTTTATCTTATCTTTTTTTTAACTATGTAAAAATTCGATCGTTTCTATTTAGACATTTTCTTCTTCTTCTGTGCGTGTGATGTCAGTGTCTAGTCGACTATCACTTGAGAGTAATTGTCCTTGTCTCGGGCAGCTCTAGACAGTCCTGATCCCCGTCCAACCTGGTATATTCCGGAGCCAGGAGATCTGCCTTCTGCCCACACCTCGTGGATCCTCTATTTTCAATAATAGAAATGTATTTTATTATATTTTTATTACAATATGGTTTACAGGAGTCATTTACATGGTTTACGATCTGATATAAGCGATCACTTTATACACTATGAAATATTCACCGTTTTACTGACGATTGAAAATAGCATTATTAAAATTTCGGAAAACTGTACATATGCCATAGTTAAATTACTTTTCCTCTAAGCCAAGTTTTTTTTTATTAAGTTAAAATCGATTGTTTTAAGATTTTTTTACAAGACTCATATACAGGGCTTACGATCTGGTTAAAATAGATATTTTAAAATAGATAGGTTGGAAGATATTGCTTTTTAGTAATAATTTATTTTCTGTACATGAAGTTTAAATAAATAAATAAATAAAATAACATTGCCAAATATTTTATTTATTGTTTCGGCATTAACTTTGTGGTAAGACATGTTACAATGATTAAAGAAAACACTTGTTTTATACCACTTGAGTTTTATTAAAGACTACTAGTTTCAGAAGCTAAACTTCCATCATTCAGGTCTGTAAAATAACTGTATAAAAATGTTACTATACAGACCTGAATGATGGAAGTTTAACTTCTGAAACATGTAGTCTATAATAAAACTCAAGTGGTAAAAAACAAGTGTTTTCCTTAATTATTGTAACATTGGTAATTACTAAGTGCAGCTGTCAAAAAGCATGATATATAATGAATAGTTTCTGCAAAGATTTTACAGGACATATACAGAGATTACGACCTAGTTTTAATAGATTGTATCTACCAAAAAATTCACAGGTCTTTTATACAGGGCTTACAAACTTATTAAAATATATTGTTCCTAGTAATATTTTTATAAGTCTTGTTAACAAAGCTTACGACCTGGTCAAAATCGATTGTTCCTACAAAGATTTTTACAGGACTCAAATACAGGGCAAAAAACTCGTTTAAAGTAGATTTTTCTACTTAAAAAAATTACAGGACTCGTTTACAACGCTTACTATGGGCTATTTTAGTGGTCCTAGATATATATATATATTTGGTACTTTGTACATGTACTTTGGAGTTATGTTAGATTGTACTCAGAGCGTATATTAAAGATGTTAGTCAGTTTATACTAAATGTTGATTCGTGCCAAGTTATAGGCGATTCAAGGTGAAATTAATAAAATTATTACTGAGACATAAGGAATATATTCATAAGGAAATATTCCGGTAATAATCAATTTGATATAATTTAAGTATGTATAATAACTGTTGATATTATATATATATATATATATATATATATATATATATATATATTTATATATATATATATATATATATATATATATATATATATATATATATATATATATATATATATATATATCCGTAGTGTAATGTATATATATATGTCCGCCTCCGTAGTGTAATGGTCAGCACGCTCGGCTACCGTTCTGGAGGTCCCGGGTTCGATTCCCAAGGGGGGTAAAATAAATATAAGTAATTTTTTCACTGTAATATTTATTCAATATTACCATGGACTGGTACCTGAAGCGGAGGGCTGATCACCTTTCCTTCATGTGTAAAACGATCATGATAACACTGCGTATATAAGACACAGTGCCCTATGCACCATTGGGGTGCGGATAAAGGTTTGCAAGTAATACAAAAAAAATAGATAGATAATACCACAAAGTGACTGCCGAATCAATTAATGAAATCGTTTAATTTCTTTCGATTTTAATAATGTAAACACGACTAGTTTCGAGAACTACAGCTCATCAACCAACGGGTGAAAATACAAATTGTAATTTTTTAAGTGTGTATTTTTGAAGAAGAAGGCCTAAACCATATATTCTTTATTTGCCCGATAAATTACCAAAAGCTAACATTTTTTTAAACTCCGGCCCCGCTCATTCCTCTCCCTAAATGGCCAACTAATCCTAGCGAGCAGGAACCCAAATATGTACATACAATCTTTTACCTACTTTTTAAAAATTAAACTATTTTTATTTATAGTTAAATAATAAGTTTAACGTAATTTATAATTAAATAATATTATTTAATTATGTTGCCATTGGCAAAAGTCATAAATTTTCATATTTTTTTTGCTTAGTAAATATCACTATTTCTTCAAATCTACTGTGACACGTGTTTCGATACATTCCGCATCATTTTCAAACACCTAATGCGGAATACATCGAAACAAGTGTCACAGTAGATTTTAAGAAATAGTGGTATTTACTAAGCATTTTTTTTTATTAAAAATTGATAGGTTTTACCACAAAGTGACTGCCGAATCAATTAATGAAAAAGTTATAAATTCTATATGCAATGCCACTCTTTAATAAAAATTTAATTAAAAAAAGCATGCATTTTCACTTGTTGATGATGAGAACACCTCGAAACATCTCGAAACTAGTTGTGTCTGCATTAATAAACTCAGTTTTTCACAACAATTTTTTCACCAGTTTTTTCACGTATTTAATCATCATTATATCCTCAAAGTCAATGCTCAGTCAACAAATAACACAAATTGAGTTTTTATTTGCTTACAATTAAGTCTTTGATTGACAAACATAAAAAGGTTTTAATTAAATTAAAAAACGAAATGCTGAAAAAATGTCCCATTTAGAAACTATTTCCCGAATCTGTTTTATTTGTCTTAATTGATTTTTTTTAACACGGAAATTCAAGTAAATGAACAAATTGATGACATTTTTAAGTTCTTGATTTCCACAAAAAAAAATATTGTTAAAACCTTGATTTAGGTACTTAAAAAAAATCTATTTGAAAATTTAGAAGTTAATAGGTAGATACACGCTTTAATTGACATCTTCATTAGCATGTCGCTCGCTCCTTTCAACAACGTCATAAATCAAAATTCATCAATTTTCAGTTGTGCATGTTTTCGGAATGCTCAGAAAATGAACTATATCCCAGCAAAAGAGTCATATTTTTAACTTAATATTTACCCGCTATAGGGCAGAAAATGTTGTTTTTGCATTTTGAAGAAAAGTTATTTTTTAATTATTTTTTTAAATAAACTAAATATTTTTTAAATGGAGAAACAACCTTCAAGTATTATCCAAAAAAATCTGTTGCATAGCAAAAACCAGCTACAGGGCAGAACGTGTTGTTTTTGCATTTTGAAGAAAAGGTATTGTTTAATTATTTTTTTTAAATGTACTAAATATTTTTCAAATGGATTGAAAATCTTCAGGTTTTTCCTAAAAACATCTGTAGCGCAGTAAAAAGTTCAATAAATGGCTTGATATTTATTTTTAATACATTGTTTTATATTTTTAAACTTTAAAAACGTTCTCCTGAAAAATCATGTTTTTTTTATTTATGACGTTCTTGAAAGGAGTGGGCGATTTGTGTTCTCAGCGCTTTATTTTGTAGAAATAAGCACGATTTTTTTAGTTGTCTTAATTTCTAAAGAGATGAATGTAGATCTAGGTAAAAAATAAAAGAAATTGGGAATTTTGTGAACAGGTAGACGATTTCTTATATTCTAGTTATCACAGAATTTAATTCGACATCGAAATCTTCTAGTACACAACCATGATACACGATTTACACACAACGAAGGTTTGAAATAAAGGAATGGGTAAATGATCATGAGTTAATTCTATGAAAATTGTAAAGTAGTTTATATTCCTAATTTTTCTCTCTTTTTTGTGTATATTAAGTTAAAATGGTTAAAAACAATAAAAAAATGTATGCCAAAAGAACTCCACCAACAAGACACACGAGGTGGCTTAGTGAATTTAAAAAAAAATGATAAAAATGTATACAATTTATATAATAAATAAAAAAATAAGAGCTTTATATCAAGATTATACAATATATCTCAACAGAGACGCTCGCAAAATCTCCATTACATTCGAAACCTAGTTCTGGTTTAGGACAGCCGAACGCTAAATAATATGGGCAGTAGCGTTTCGGAAACATCACGTACGTCTTCTATCGAGTTCAATGCTTCGAGACTGCGTCCATCTCGGCCGCAGTCGTGCGGTGAGGCTCGTGACATTGGATAATAAGGTCACCGGTTCGCTCTCGGTGAAGAGAAAGCGAATTGTCTTTGTGCCAATACGATAAGGTGGACATTTGAAACAAATTTGCTTAATGTTACATAAAACGCCTCTTCACATTTATGTAATACATTTGGTTACAATATTGAGTTATTCTTATACATATCGTTATACAGGAGAAAGTGACCAAGTGCAATTTTTACAAAATAGTGATCATTGACTATTTGATATCTTACTAGCTTAATATTGTATTATTTTTTGACATCTCATCAAAGATGAAGAAGAATATGGAAGTCTGGGCATTTACGGGGCTGACGACCGACATAGGATGGTTTAAGTGATCACTTTACACACGTGTAACATTCACCAATTCTACCCATTATTGACAACCACACTACTCAAATTCTTGGAAGTTCCATATATATGAACCAATTTAGAAACCTTGTTCTTGAATCACTAGAACTTCACTAGAGACATCTATTAGTGAGATGTAAAGAAGCTTTTTTACTAAGCAGAAACTCTTATATTAGTTTGTGAGATCCGAATCCTGGATTATATTCACACACATGACAAACGCCAGAAAATACCATTTTCATTTTTATTATTAAGCTTATAATTTGACCAGATAATTTATTTACAACATTTTGAGTGTGTCCAAATCTTGTTCACAAAATCTGGATTATCTCCAATTACAGGAGTTATTTTCATATTATTTTTTGACATCTCATCAAAGATGAAGAAGAATATGGAAGTCTGGGCATTTACGGGGCTATTGATATGATATGATATTGTATATGATAGAAGGACCTACAACCTGAGGACTAGGACAGCTGAGCCCAACAGTCTACAAAGACGATAAGTTGAGAGAGAGCCAGGAAGAAGAAAACAATATATTTCATGAAAGTTTCTGCTAATAAAAAACACGCTAATTTCAACCGAACACGAAATAATGTGCAGTAAAATTGAAGCATAAATTCATTCATTCACACCCTCATCCACATCCGATGGTGCATAGGTCACTACATCATATAAGCGCAGTGTTATCTTGATCGCCAACACATGAAGGAAGAGTGATCAGCCCTCCGCTTTATTTACCAGTCAAGGGTAATATTGTATAAATAATAAAGTGAAAAAACCGCAAAGGGTAGTTTAAGATAATATTGTATTAATTACATAAGAACGGTAGTATAAGATAATATTAATAACAGAAGATTAATAACTTTAGAAAATATAGAAAAAAAAATGTATCCTTAGCATTTTATGAAATTGGCGCTACATTAATTATCAAATCATTACTATTATATCGCTCACTCCTTTCAAGAACGTCATAAATAAAAAATCGTCAATTTTCAGTTGTGCATGTTTTCGGAATGCCCAGAAAATGTACTATATCCCAGCAAAAGCGGCATATTTAAAACTTAATATTTACCCGCTGCAGGGCAGAAAGTGTGTTTTTGCATTTTAAGAAAAGATATTATTTAATTATTTTTTTTATTTACTAAATATTTTTCAAATGGAAAAAAAACATTCATGTTTTACCTAAAAAGATTCGTTGCACAATAAAAAGTTCAATAAGTGGCTTGATATTATTTTTAATACATTGTTTTATATTATTAAACTTTAAAAATGTTCTCCAAAAAAATCAAGTTTTTTGATTTATGACGTTCTTGAAAGGAGTGAGCGATATGTTGTCTTAAGGCGAGTAAAAGGTGAAAAAAACGTATATTTGAAAATAAGAAAAATATTATTAACCTTTTTTAAATGTGATTTTGAACGTGGTTCAGTGGATATAACGCTACGGTGCCAGAAATAGAAAATAACACAAATATTGTAATTATGAGTGTAAATAATACTTTACAACTCGACATAACTAACAAATGAGTCTTGTAGACGAAAAAATTAACGCCAAAAATTAATCTCCAACTGAAAATTGTAAAATTTTTATTTATGACGTTCTTGAAAGGAGTGAGCGATTTATAGAACTTCCAAGAATTTGACTAGTGTGGTTGTCAATAATGGGTAGAATTGGTGAACGTTACACGTGTGTAACATTCACCAATTTTACCTACTTCTAACATCTTTGATGAGATGTCAAAAATGATGTGAATTTTAGTTCTAGCTGGCTTTTCATGTTGCCGTTATGTAACACGATTTTTGCGGTTCCGACATTATACGCTGGACGTGTTGTTATGTTGTTTAAATTTGTTCAGAGTTAGATCATCGTAAAAAATGAAGGATTTCGCATCTCTCGGGACTGCGACTGAGTTATGTTCTCCGAGTAGAATGACCTCGCCGGAGTATGTAATTAACTTCGTATCGGTCAGAGCAACTTCCCGGTTCTACGATTTCCATTCAAATTAATATTTATAGACTCATTGTGCCCTTTGGTTAGGTTAGGCTTTTTTATATCTGTTATTTGCCTTAGAAAATTTACCTTACATATCACGTAGGAGGATTTACAGCATTTTTAGTTTATATGTAGCCCACTCCTTTCAACAACGTCATTTATCAAAAAACTTGATTTGATTTTCTACCGTTTCTCATGTATGTACGTTTCTCATATAAAATCCAGGATTCGGACCTCACATGCAAATAAAAGATTTTCTGCTCAATAAAAAGCTTTTTTCACCTCAGTATAGATGTCTCTAGTGAAATTCTACTACATTCAAGCAATATATTTCGAATTTTAACAATTTATATAGAAGTTCCAAGAATTTGAGTAGTGTGGTTGTCAATCATGGGTAGAATTGGTGAATTTTACGCGTGTGTAAAGTGATTGAGTTGAACTAACCCATGTCGGACGTAACCCCCGTAAATGCTAAGCCTTCTATATTCTTCTTCATCTGTATTGTGATTTTTAAAAAAATAATAATATATTGAATAATATTAAAAATACCTAAAAAGACCTATCTGATTTTGAAACCCACCTTATTACATCATCCAAAACTTTTAAATTATAGTGTAATCTCTTTCGTCCATCTTCGTAATATGATTTATTCTGAAATTCGTAACTTTTTACAAAAATCAATCAATTGAATTCAACCCGATAAAATCCATAAAACAAACTTTGATTGATAGTGGGTTTGATTTATTTATTGATTTGAATTATTTATTAGCATGTACCTAAGTACACGTGGATGAATAAATTGCTTATAAATGGTATAATAATTACATACTCGAAGGTTCCTGAAAAAGAACTGCGAAAACTATGTTTAATTTATCGTAGCCGTACAGAAGAAAGTGACCAACTAACAAAACGTAAAATTACTAGCTTAATATTGCCCTGAAAAAAATCTCAAAGGATTGATATTAGTAATGTTAGTAAATAACCACTCACCGACTACTTCTGTCTACCGGTTTCGAGACGTACCCGTCTCTTCGTCAGGACATACACTACAATTTAACAATCATGCGAACAACAACTAACAACTCGCTCTGCATGTTTTGCATGTGTAGTGATAGTGTATGTGAATAGTACTAAGTGGGTGTGGTGTAGTGTTGTTCGCATGATTGTTAAATTGTAGTGTATGTCCTGACCAAGAGACGGGTACGTCTCGAAACCGGTAGACAGAAGTAGTCGGTGAGTGGTTATTTACTAACATTACTAATATCAATTAAAATGTTTGACCACAAAGTAAATGCTTTGAATATAAATAATAAATCTCAAAGGATTTTAAACTTGGAAGTATAGTATATTGACTTCTTAAAAATAACTGCATTGATGTTTATTTTCTTGCCAAGCAAAAGTGACTTAAATGGCCCTTCTAAACCGTTAATTTTAATTAAGGAGGGCCATTTAAGTCACTTTTGCTTGCCAAGAAAATAAACATAAATGCAGTCAGTCATTTTTACCAAGTCAATATAATATACTTCCAAGTTTAAAATCCTTTGAGATTTTTTTCAGGGCAATATTAAGCTAGTAAGATATCAAATAGTCAATAATCATAATCATAGATAGTGTTAAGTATTACATTGAGGTAAAATGTTTTTTTTTTAATAACTTTTTTACCTTTGACAGGAATATAAAAAAAACGCATTTTGGAATGGACAGTACAAAAAATAATTACAAACTTTTTATGTACGTGTGTGTGTATGTGTGTGTATGTATATAAATATATATTTAATATATATATATATATATATATATATATATATATATATATATATATATATATATATATATATATATATATATATATATATACACACACTTGCTGTATCTGGCCACACCTCGAATGTTCGCAAAGACAGAGTGGTGTGGCGTTCTATTCTCACAGCTCACCCCTTCAGAGAAGCTGCGTGATGGTTAGTCAATGAGTTAAATGGGACCTTATTATGTCGATTTTGAATTTGAATTTGAATTTGAATCGTAGAATTTTTTCATGGGAAAATGAAAATGATCATTTAACCAAGCCTGCGACGGTCGTAAGCCCTGTAAATACCATGACCTCTATATTCTTCTTCATCTATGTTGGCATATCAAAAATGTTTTTTCTAAGAATCTACTAAAATAAAATGTATTCAATAAAAACATCAATAAGGAAATACATTATTTTTGTCTAGTAATTAGATTATTGAACTGAAGTAATCAGTAATGTCTTTTTTTCTAAATTAATTTTACCTTAATTATAATAAACGGAAATGAATCATATTTTTTTTCATCACTTCTCCATAGATTTCATTACATTGAGTAAATAATTGTATTTTTTACGAAACTAATGTACTGTATCTGTTTGTTAAAGAAAGTCCTTCAATCTTTCGGACATATCGCCTGAAGAAACAATGACAGCCTTCAAAAGTCAATGGTTATTTTTATTATTTTTTATTTCTTCAGTTAATTGAATACGGCAACTGTTATTCAAAGAACCATTGATTCACTTCTGGAATAAAACGGATAAGGTAAGAACTTAACAAAACATTTCAACCCGGGCAGCATTAAATATAAACTTTGTCGGCCCAAAAAACTTTTTCATTCCTTACCCCAAAAATATTTAATTTGCTGCCCGAAACCATTAAGAATTCCAGTAGTGATCATGTCTTTAAGAACAGTGTCCGTCGATGGTTGCTTCTCGTTGGAAGGGACAAGGTAGAAAGTGAATTAATTAAAGTCCAGGTGTAATTATTTTATTGTAAAAACCTTTTTACTGTTAATTTTTATTGTATCTATTGTATGCAATGTATATAATGTAATAATTAAAAAATATATAAATAATTATAACATTAAATTGTATTAACATGAAAAACATGGCACGATCAGGTATGCCAAATACTTGAAAGTGGTCAGGTTAGGAGTCGTAACAATCGGCGGGTATGTATGAGGAGATGCATGAACGTGGAAGAGGCGAAGAATGTTTGCAAGGACAGAGTGGTGTGGCGCTCTATTCTCTCTGCCTATCCCTGCGGGGAAGCGGCGTGATGGTTAGTTATTTTTTTTTCAGAATACTAGAATTACAAAAAGGGCTTTCGAGATTTTTTTAGTTAGTTAGTTTTGATCGTGTTTCTGAATGTATAATACTAGTTTAGAATTTCAGATAAAACCATTAATTAATAAAAAAGAATACGTTGAAAACGTCTTCTAAGCTCTCTCCTGTAAAGTAACAGATTCGCAGATGCAGTACTTTACGTAAGGGCCGTCGAATTGATCCATTATTATAATAAGTATTAATTATTATTCTTGCATTCCATCGGCACAACATACCCAAACAGACAAGACACGCGAGCGACATAGGCATTTATAAGGACCATGATAAGGTTTAGTGACCCCGATATGTTACAGTCGTGAACTATACGAAGGGACACCGCATATGTTTATATGTTTGCATTGTAAATGACACGATATTCATATGTTTACTTCACATAAATCATGTATTGAAGGGCGAACACTGAAAATACTGTAATGAGTTTGTTTGGGAACAGTGTGTGGGCATGTGATATATATATATATATATATATATATATATATATATATATATATATATATATATATATATATATATATTCGCCTCCGTAGTGTAATGGTCAGCACGCTCGGCTACCGTTCTGAAAGTCCCGGGTTCGATTCCCAGTTCGATTCGTTTACTGTCTATGGTTTATAGAGCTGTAATAGTGGTAGTGTGGATTGTTTGTTTTCTACTACACTACCATTTGTGTTGTACAAATATGAGGGGGGTGGAGGTGGAAGGGTGGACCATAGACATCAACAAATAGAGTTGTCAATAATTTAGCAATGTTATCAATATTAAGTCCATCGTTTCTGTGATGCTATTCATTACCAACTTGCGAAAACAACGTATTTACGAAGGCGAATTTTTCACAAAAAAAATATATTCATGAAAATATTGATTATATCGGCTGTTATAAACATAAAACTAGTCTAATACAATCCTTTATAGGTTGAGTATGTTGAATTACATATTCCTCCCGTCTGGTGATCTGTTCACTGTACCACATCTCACAAAACAAAACGCTAAAATATTCCATTCGTTTGCCCATGAATTTATCGGTAACAAACGCGGACATGGTTCATTTATTCAATTTAATTCATATCATTATTGTTAATTAAAATAACGAATAATTTTGTTCGCGGAATCTGCGACGATTCGTTCTTGAATTTTTTCCCATAACCAAGATAACGCTGTTTCTTTTCCTTTCAATATCGACTGCCGTAATGTCTGACGTCGGAAACAGGAAGTGAATCATTGGAGAAGGTATAGCTCGCCCAGATGTCGGCCTTCGGAGGCTTCGAACCAGTGATGGTCAAATGTTTTTACATCCCACGACCACTTTAATCTTAAATAGTGAAATACATCTTACATCGATGCTGCCCGACAATTAATATAGTAAAACCTCGATATAGTGGACTTATGAAGGGAGAGGGACTACGTTAAAACCGAAAGTGCATTTTATAAAAATAGGTTTAAAATATTTACAACATTTTGAGTGTGTCCAAATACTTTTCACAAATCACAAAATCTGTATTATCTCCAATTATCATCATATCAGCCCGTTGAGGTCCACTGCTGGACAAAGGCCTCCCCCTTCCGCCTCCACTCCTCCCGATCCTGCGCCGTCCCCATCCACTGTCTTCCAGCAAACTTCCTGATGTCGTCCACCCATCTCATCGGTGGACGTCCTTGAGGCCTCTGGTTCCTCGGTCTCCACACCAGAACGCGTTTCGTCCATCTGTCGTCGGTCATTCTGGCTATAATATCTCCAATTATAGGAGTTATTTTTCATATTATTTTTTTGACAAATCATCTCACCGATAGATGTCAGTAATGATGTTCTAGTGATTCAAGAATTACGTTTCGAATTTAGTTCATATATATATAGAACGTCAATAATGGGTAGAATTGGTGAATGTTACACGTGTAAAGTGATCACACAGTGAATCGCCAGCCTATGATGGTCGTCAGCCCCGTAAATGCCCAGACCTCCATATTCTTCTTCATCTTTGAAGAGATGTCAACAAAATAAGTTTTGAAATATATCAAAAAAACTTTTTTTTAACTACTTTACTTTGCTGTTTGATATCGAATTAAGCATGTATAATATTAACATACTAAGAGGACGGGAATGGTATTACTACTCGCTCGGTTGATTGGTGCTTATGGACGGGAAGGGTATTTTTACCTTTTGCGCCGGCCTTATTATGAAATGACTATAATGTCAGAAAAGAAGGAATTACAGATTTAATGTTTTTATATGAATTCTATATATCTCTTTCTAAGGTCTTAACTAATATGTGCATAATTATCAGGCAGGACGTTTTGATTTTTTTTTTATATTTCACCGGATTTTTTCCTGTTATGTTTATCCGAAGTTTGTTAAAAAGAGGTACGTTATATAGAGGTTTTACTGTACATAGGTGTGTCGTATCTACAATCGATTATTGTAACGGTATATACGCGGGTCAACCAAATAATAAAACGAATCTACAGATTTTTTTTAGATTGGAATTGCATTTATTATCTACCTTGCTTATTATGTACAAGGTTTTGTTTCTTGTAACGAAATAAAGATGTTTTATTTGAATCTGTGTTGGGAACAGTAGGGATAATCTAGTGTGGGCCAATCAGGAACTTGTCAGCATTTGCTCATTGCTGGGAGGAAACCACGTTGCACTCCTCAGGAGAAGTAGGACTTTTGACTGTCATCAGCAGACCTTTCCGATCCACTGGAAGAAGGTTGGGCATTTTGTGTCCTAGCTTGGTTTATGAAAATACTTAGTTTACGACTCGACTGCTATCAGTGATACGCAGCAGGGGTAGGCAGAGAGAAAAGAAAGCCACACCAACCTGTATTTACAAACAATCTTTCCCAAGTATCAATGCGTGACCAAGTATTTAAAATACTTAATAATCCCAAGTTTTACTCGGTCTTCCTCCGCCATATTACCGACCACAAAACCTCATAAATTTGTAAACACCATATATGTATAAAGCACATATCGCTCACTCCTTTCAACAACGTCATTTATCAAAAATTGACAATTTTCAGTTGTGCATGTTTTCGGAATGCCCAGAAAATGTACTATATCCCAGCAAAAGCGGGATAATTTTAACTTAATATTTACCCGCTACAAGGCAGAAAGTATTGTATTTGCATTTTGAATAAAAGGTAATGTTCAATTATTTTTTTTAAATATCCTTAATATTTTTCAAATGGAGAACAAACATTCAGGTTTTACCTAAAAAGATCTGTTGCCCAGTAAAAAGTTCAATAAGTGGCTTGATATTTATTTTAAATACATTTCATTATATTTTTAAGCTTTAAAAACGATCTCTTGAAAAATCAAGTTTTTTTTATATTTGACGTTGTTGAAAGGATTGAGCTATATATTAACCTGTTTTATTTTAATTTCCGTATTAAACGTATGGTGTGAAAAATAATTATTTAAATTTAAAAATTACTGTAAATTGTAAAGCGCCCTTGAGATAACTTCTCACGAAAACGAAGCTACGATATGTAAATTAATTAATAATTATAACTATTATTTACCCATGATCCAACCATTTGAGATGCCTTCCCTGCCTTGTTTTGTATATATATATATATATATATATATATATATATATATATATATATATATATATATATATATATATATATATATATATATATATATATATATATATATATATATATATATATATATATACATACATATATATTTATTATATTTTATAATATCCACTGACACTTCGTGATGGAATTGCATTTTTAATATATTATTAGATTAAAACCAATATTTTTAGCTTTTTCAATTCATTTTTATTGGACCAGCGACCGGGTTTCGTCGTGACCGACATCATCAGACTGGTCAGACCAGTATATTGATGATGACAGACTGGTCAGATAATATATCATTTATTATGTTTTAAAATAAACAAAATACCCATCACATAGCCAGCCTATGAAACATCGCAAACCCTGTCAATACTCAGACTTCCATATACTTCTTCGTCTATGTCGAGATATCAACATATATTAATAAAATGTGGCAAGTGTGGCCAGATGACCTCAAATTTCAGATGATCGTCAGAGGTTAAGGAACCGGATATAACACACGTCGTCGTACAAACCCAGTGCGAATATCGCCTACCTATGGTATTATACGAGTACTATCGGACGTAATCTCAATCATTAATTATATTTACGGGGTTAGGTAGGACTCGAACCTTGGTAACGCCCTTTAACTGCTGTACGCACACACGAAATATTAGCATTTTGACTTTATAATATCGGGTTTAAGGTTACAAGCTATTGCTGATAGCTAGACGTAAAAATAACCTTATCTAGACATTCGGGCATCCAAAATATGTATATGATCTGAAAAAATACTTTATGGAAAGATATATATGTAATGTTTAGTCACATTTTCTTATTTTGTTTTTACCTTATGTTTTTTATATTTTCTCATTTGTTATATTTTCTCATTTTTTTTTATATTTTCTCATTTGTTTATTTTAAATATGCTTCTTACCTTATGTTTATCTCATTTATTTCTTTTAAATATTGTGTTTCTTCTTCTTCTCCGTCTTATTCCTCACTGCTGAGGGTTGTGACCCTTGCAGAAGCAATGACTCTTCTCCAGTTATCCCTTGACTGCGCTGCACGTAGCGCTCCAACCACTGAGGTGCCTGCTGCTGCCTTAATTTGATCGGTCCATCGTGTGGAGGATCTTCATCTTCCTCTCTTTCCCTGCAGGCTACCGATCACAACTAGTCGTTTCAGGCTATCCTCGTTGCCACGCGCAACGTGTCCAAAGAACTGGAGAATCCGTCGGGTACAGATATTGGCCAGAGTCAAGCCATCCAAGCGTAGTTTCTGGCGAATGGACTCATTGGTGCGTCTAGCTGTTATGTTTCTTATACCTATTTATTATACCTGTTTATTGGTTTTTATATTTTGCCATGTATTAGTTTTGGTTATTTAAAAAAATACTTTTTTGTAACTTTATTATTTGTGTTCCAGTCTTGTTAACCTTAATCCCATGTCCCAAAATGAGAAATAGAAATTACTCATCGGGAATCTTATATTTATATGACTTATGTATGTAATATGTTTTGAAAAATAAATAAATAAATAATTTCGTTTGAAAACTAGTTAATTTCTATGACATTTTCACTGATTCGACTAAATTTTTAAGTTTGCAGTGGTCGGAAAACCTATTAGCCAAAGATCCAAATATAACACATTCTTCTTTATCTTAAAACCCTTATCCGCACCCAGTGGTGCATAGGGCACTGCATCGTAGCGACGCAGTGTTACATTGATTGTTAACTGCACGAAGGCAAGGCTTTGCACTTTTAGTACCAGTCCAAGATGAAATTGAATAAACATGAAAGTAAGTAGACCCCCCCTGGGAATCGAACCCAGGACCTCCAGCTCAATAGCTAAACACACTAACTATGAGGCACACAACGGAGGCAGACACCATGCACTTGGCGGATACGCAGAATAATGATAAAAAAATCTATAAAGCCTAGTTTGTAATTCTAGTATGCCTTAATTAAAATTTTGAGCCACATTTGGTGCGGACAGATTGGTGTGGCGTTCTATTCTCTCTGCCTACCCCTGCGGGGAAGCGGAGTGATGGCTAGTCAGTTAGCTAGTGTTGGGTTGGCTATTTTGCATATAAATCCAATGACAGGGCTATTTTTCGTAGGAATTAAATATCGCAAACATTATTGAACCACGTCTGATTGATTTGAACTTTTAAACGGGCGAGTCAAGTAGTTTTAAATTCTATGTAATGAATTCAGCAAGTCAAAGGCAAATTTTATCAATTAAGGCACTTAATGCTTGATATTTATTTTAAGACACCGAGAATCTGAGTGAGGAAGTTACGCCTTAAAAGTTACGATTGTAATACAGAGAAATTTCTATGTTGCGTAATATTATCCAAAATTAAACACGGTTTTTTGGATTGAATTCCACTTTATTTACATATAGGTATATGATAATATGTGACGCGTTTCCTCTTATTAATACATTATCATACAGTGGAGCGTTTGGTAATGTCTTAATAAGACGAAACGCGTCACATATTACCATATTTCGCTCACTCCTTTCAAGAACGTCATAAATCAAAAAAACTTGATTTTTCAGGAGAACGTTTTTAATGTTTAAAAATATAATTCAATGAATTAAAAATAAATATCGAACCACTTTTTGAACTTTTTTACTGTGCAACAGATCTTTTTAGGTAAAACCTGAAGGTTTTTTCTCAATTTGAAAAATATTTAGTTCATTTAAAAAAATAATTAAACAATACCGTTTCTTCAATATGCAAAAACAACACTTTCTGTCCTGTAGCGGGTAAATATTAAGTTAAAAATATGCCGCTTTTGCTGGGATATACTTAGTACATTTTATGGGTATTCCGAAAACATGCACAACGGAAAATTAACGATTTTTGTTTTTCAACGTTCTTAAAAGGGGTGGGCGATATATGTAAATAAAGTAGAATTCAATCCAATAAACCGCGTTTAATTGTGGATATGTTGGGATATAACTGGGTTATCCCAACAATTAATTCTATGTGGAATTCTACTACCTGTCTGCAGTTGCAATAAATAAACCTCTATCTATCGTTCCTCCAACAATCGTTTTCCCAGATGTGTCGTTTATTTCTTCTATCCCGAATTCATTTCATACAAAATAGATCTCATCGATCGTTTCTCTATCACAATTTTACCGCATTTTTTCTTTGAATTACGCTGCATATTTGATATATTTTCATTAATTGATTCGGCAGTCACTTTGCTGTAAAACCTATCCATTTTTAACTAAAATAATACTTATTAAATACCACTATTTCTTAAAATAATTTATACAAGAACCCATAAACTACGACATTTTGAAAAAATAGAAATTCATAAAAATATAAATAACAATAAACCCATAATTAACAAAATGACAATGACTAAAGCATCCCCCCTATATCTATGGTCCCACTGATAAGAAATAAAAGTAAAAAATAATAATTAAAATTGAATAAAAATAAGTAACTGGTCCTACCACCTCTTCAACCTTCAACGTCCCAAGGACCCAACTCGAAAATTTAGAATTAGCTTCATATACGGTGATTGAAAATGATGCGGAATGCATCGAAACATGTTTCACAACAGATTTTGAGGAATTGTGGTATTTAGCAATTAAATTTTTAATTAAAAAATTATATATTTTGTATGTGTGTTTTTTAATTCTTATCAATTTGTTACATTCGATGACAATATTCCAACGTGTGGGATAGAAACTATCGAAGGCTTGTGTGACGCAAAGTTGACGGATACAGCGGAAGAGGTCAATATTGATGAAGAGGAGCCGCTGCCTGTACCTTCATTTTCAGAAACATGCACACTCTTGAAAGATTGAAAACTTTTAAAACAATAACTGATGCGGAAAAATATTATTTGCAAATCCGAAAGTATACTGTTGACTTAAGGAAATAAAACAGTAAAAGATACAAATGTCAATCACAACTTATTTACAATGCAATAAAATATTAAAAATTGGTTCTGTTCAGCTTTGTATTTTTTTAATAAAAAAAAATTCTTCTTAAAATTTTAACCTACCAATGGTTATGCAGATTGGGAGGACATTATCATTGCTCCATCGTATCTCCTTGTGTATTAACTTCTTAATCCCGCATTCATAGTTTATTTCAATGGAAAACCTCTATTTATCGTTGAAAACAATAGATAGAGGTTTCATTGTGGGTGAATCTTCCGTTATAGGTGTCTTAAATAAATAAATAATAAAATAATAATGAAGGTTTTTTTATCTCTTAATATGTATGAAAAATATGTAATTCTGGGCATAAATGACGATTTTTTCTTGATTATGGCAACCTTAGTTATGAATATGTAGAATTCAGCTTGAAAAATTCTTTCAAGTTTTTTTTTTACTATCGCCTGTATCTCATTAGCTAAAATCACAAGTACCTACCTAAATTATGTAAATTCCGCACAGCATTATTTTGAATAACTATATTTTTTGCACTTTCTCTATGGTTTTGTTCATTATACAAATTATCTTTGATTCCGAAATGTCAGTTTGACAATTAGTTTTGTTATTAGCTTGAATAATTTGTATTTATGTAATAAGTATCAGATGAAAAATAAAAATTAAATTATAAATTAATTACATTCCAAAAAAAAAAATTAAATAAGGTACCGACGTCTATGGAATTTCATTGAAAACAAAATAACAATTACAGTCGAACCAACACACGTTGTAAAAAGTTTTCCAATAATCCAATAGATGTCAGTATAGATGTTAAATCGACGTCCATTTAAAGATTATATTCCTAACAACCTAAAACTGATCAAATGAATACACATATTTTTTAATGTCCTCGACAGCAAAGATTCAGCAATTATAGAATTCCAAGATGGAGTATGAGTAATTCCAATTAGTAAGCATTAATTTTTCTATTATATGATTGGGATGATATTAATAACTTTTTATTGTTTTATATTTCATTTTGATGTCTTTTTCATGTGTTTTTTTTTTAAGATGGGAGTTGCATTTATTATTATCCTTGCTTACAAGGTTCATTGATCAATTAGTGGATTTTTGTTTCTTCCATCTAAAAACATGTTTTATTTTAATCTGTGTTGGGGACAGGAGGGATAATCTAGTGTGGGTCAATCAGGAACTTGTCAGCATTTGCTCATTGCTGGGAGGAAACCACGTTGCACTCCTCAGGAGAAGGCGGACTGCTGACTGTCCTCAACAGGCCTTCCGTTCCACTAGAAGAGGGCTTCGGCATTTTGTGTCCTAGTTTGGTTTATGTTACCAATGTCCTTCACTAGTTTTATCATGTATGATACCACCTCTTGTGATAGTTCCTTATGAACTAACGCGGATCTTTAAATACTTCGCGGAAGTATTAAAAACAGTGAAAAATAACAGATTTCAGAAATTTTATAGTCTACAGATTTGGATAAAACTATACATAAATATATATTTGAATGATATCAAAAACTTAATAAAGGTACTTTCATTTCTTTTAAATGAGCAATAAAGCTAACACATTGTTGTCAGGCGGTTTTTTCATCAACCCTGACCCAAATTAGTATACTCATTAATGTCCTTCACTAGTTTTATCATATATGATACCACCTCTCGTGATAGTTCCTTATGAACTAACGCAGATTTTCTTCATGGGTTACAATCTGTGTGATAATTGGATGGCTTCTTCCATAAGTAGTCCTCCACCCGTCTCTTCAACTCGGCGTACCCGCTACAGCGCATGGCGGAGATAATTTGGTCCATGTAGGTTAAGCTAGAGTTTATGCGTCCTCTGTAGTTTATGCCTTTGCACATGCCCTCCTCAATTGTAAGAAGCAGGCCTGGGTGTCTTATATTATGGCCTATCCATTTGGCTACATTATTCATTAAGCAACTCCCCAGGCCTGATTGATACCACGTAGTTCCCTATATGTTCCGACCTACAAATTCCCAACTGCCTGCGAATGCCTGTAGCACATCAGTGTTTTTTTAATGTATTAATTGTTAAATACAACACAGACTTTTTGAGTCTTAGTAGACTCAAAAAATGCCTAGTTATGGCATTTTCAAACGAATTTTCACATTTATTTGAAAATGCCATTACTAGGCGAAACAAGTGTCACAATTTAAAGTTTTATGTGTTTTCTAACAATAAAATGCAACTTAGTAGACTCAAAAAATCTGTGTTTGACATTTAATACATAAAATAAATTAAACTCCAAATCAATAAATATAATAGTTTCATTAATTGATTCGGCAGTCAATTTGTGGTAAAATCTATCCATTTTTAATTAATGTTTTACTTAGTAAATACCACCATTTCTTAAAATCTATTGTGACACAAGTTTCGATGCATTCCGCATCATACGGTGTTTGAAAATGATGCGGAATGCATCGAAACATGTGTCACAGTAGATTTTAAGAAATAGTGGTATTTACTAAGTAAAACATTAATTAAAAATAAATATCATTGTGTTTTGTTTGCCAAATATAATTTCTTAGTCAATCTCTCACTATCCATCTCTCCACATGTCCACACCACCTTAAAGAGGTTTCGTTAATCTTTTCAACTATCCCGAGTTCAGCCCTACTTTCCTTTCTAATTTCTTAATTTTTAATTCTGTTATACAATGATTTTTTCACGCATTCATCTGAGGGATGTATTTCAACAGCATACACAGCTTTCTTGCTTCTTTAAGTCAAAAGAACTACAAGCAAGAACCAAAAATTATAACCGTTAAAACTGGTACCATAGAACGGGGCTACTTGAACTTTCAATGTGTTACTTGAGCCCAGTACAAAAAAGAGATTTAAATCTGTATTTGGTCTACAATAATCGTGACAATAAGTGTCACCTGTCAGGGAGACAATGAATCATGTCGACACGTTCATTATTGTAGACCAAATACAGATTTAATTTTTTTTTGTACTGGGCTCAAGTAACATCAAAGTTCAAGTATACAATCATGATAGTATTCTTCTTTCTTCAAACCCACTTTTTTATCCGCACCCGATGGTGCATAGGGCACTGCATCATATAAACGCAGTGTTGTTTTGATCATGAAGGAAAGGTGATCAGTCCTCCGCTTCAGGTACCAGTCTATGGTAATATATTGAATAAATACTAGAGTGAAAAATCACTCATATTTGTATGACCCCCCTTTGGGAATCGAACCCGGGACCTCCAGTACAATAGCCAAGCGTGCTGACCATATTATACTATGGAGGCAGACAAATTCACCCAGAAATATGTATGTAGCAGCATTTTTCCCTTTCTCCTTCATTTAAAAAAAAAAACATGGAAATAAACAGTAAATAAAACAATTTGATAAATTTTTTTAACATATATTTAGTTTTTTTTTACATTTATTTATTATTTTACAATATAACCCAATAATTTTACATATATTTATAAATAAATCTAGTTTAAAGTAAGATTATTTCCGCTAACTATCTGTGCACAATATATATTACAATATAATTTAAATTACTTTACAGAATTTTCTCATTTATATTGTAAGAAACCTTGAAATACATAAACTTTAGAGTGAGCAAAAAAAAGGGATTGAAAAACCCGTGATTACAGTCAAAAAACGACTGTCAAAGAAACGAAAATTTCAAAATTAAATATTTATATTTTATATATCGTGGTGTACTGAAAAAACGTCAACTCGAAAATATGCAATTTTGACTTAATGATGCATAATGTTTTCAAAACTGGAAAAATACACTATATAATTTGAAATGTCATATATCGCTCACTCCTTTCAAGAACGTCATAAATCAAAAATCGACAAATTTCAGTTGTGCATGTTTTCGGAATGCCCAGAAAACGTACTATATCCCAGCAAAAGAGGCATATTTTTAACTTAATATGTACCCGCTACAGGGCAGAAAGTGTGGTTTTTGCATTTTTAAGAAAATGTGTTATTTAATTATTTTTTTAAATATACTAAATATTTTTCAAATGGAGAAAAAATCTTCAGGTTCTACCTAAAAAGATCTATTGCACAGTAAAAAGTTTAATTAATGGCTTGATATTTATTTTTAATACATTGTATTTTATTTATAAATTTAAAAACGGTCTCCTGAATAATCAAGTTTTTTGATTTGTGACGTTCTTGAAAGGAGTGCGCGATACATGTAGTTGTGGGTATTTTATTCAGGCTAAAAGCTTTAAATAACAGGGATTATTCAAACAGGGAATTAAGAGTTAATTTTTTTTACGAGTATCCCACGACATTTTGTACAGTTAGTTTACTATATAAAAAATAAGTATTAAAAACAGTGAAAAATAACAGATTTCAGAAGTCTACGGATTTGGATAAAACCATACATAAATATATATTTGAATGATATATATATATACACAAGTAACCGCAAACCCAATTACGATCAGCATGTACGCCCATACTGCACTAAGGAAAGTTTTGATTGGACGACCGTGTACGGTCACACTCCCGGGCAGTTCAAATGGTGCATAGGGTACTGCATAGTATCGACTCTGCTTTATAAACTATAAACAATGATATTTCAACATATCGAATGTCCAGCAAAAGGCGGAGTGGCAAACAGCCACTCTTTAGGAAACGCATCCAAACTGTTTAATAGTCTTAGCGCTATGTACTATAATTTTAAAATTAGATGGAATGAAGTCTGGGCAATGAGTTAATGTTTGTGATTATATTGCAAAGTTATAGCGCTTTTCCTGGGTAGCCATTTGTCACTCACTTCCGGACAGCTAGCAATGGGCAAAACATGTGTAAAAAATATAACATTTAGTTGCTATGGATTTTTTGTTGAATCGGTGCATATAGAAACGGGAAATTTCCAAAAAAAAAAAAAAAAAAAAATATATATATATATATATATATATATATATATATATATATATATATATATATATATATATATATATATATATATATATATATATATATATATATATATATATATATATCGGTAGTGTAATGGCGAACGGGTATATCTGTCAAATTTTTCATTTTCTAAGTTTGTTCCACAAAATGTCTAAAATAGTGTATTCCATAATCTAGCAAAACGATATAGCTGTAGTTGCAATACTTATTTAGTTGTATTAAGATATGTATATATGCCATCCGAACAAAGTATTGAATTTCAAAAGTTTGTTTTTGCTCTCCTGTAAAATTTGGTCTGAGACAGATATACCCCTTTGCCTTTACACTACCGATATATATGTACACATATCGCTCACTCCTTTCAAGAACGTCATAAATCAAAAGACTTGATTTTTCAGGATAACGTTTTTAAAGTTTGAAAATATAACACAATATATTTAAAATAAATATCAAGCCTCTTATTGAACTTTTTACTGTGCAACAGATCTTTTAAGGTAAAACCTCAATGTTTTATCTGCATTAGAAAAATATATATATATATAAAATTAGACAATACATTTTCTTAAAAATGCAAAAACAACACTCTCTGCCCTGTAGCGGGTAAATGTAAAGCTAAAAATATGCCTCTTTTGCTGGGATATAATATATTTTCTGGGCATTCCGAAAGCATGTACAACAGAAAATTGACGATATTTGATTTATGACGTTCTTGAAAGGAGTGAGCGATATATACACATGTACATAATATTAATATATTGATCTAATACACACCCGAATGTCAGAGGCTGGAGCAAAGACCACAGCAAATTTTTAAAGAATTATAACTAGAAACAAAATGAATATTTAAAAAAAATTGCGGCTCAAATAGTGAAACAAAATTTGAAAAATCAACCCAGTGCTAACTAACATACTAGGAAGGTAATATATGCCCAATTTCGAATGCATACATATCTCAAATCCCTTCCGCTATAACGCATAACCCTATAGAATAAAATAAACACCATAATTTGCCATCACTCGTTATAAACTATAGGAAATTTACATATTTTTAAAATCTAAATATAATACAGACCTATTTATAAAAATCTTATTTACACATATATCCAACTTTTCATCTCTGAATTATTTTTTTTTATATATATATGAACACATTACTGAGATTTACACAGGCCACCAATTTTTATATACATTTTTTAAAAATCTTATTTTTTAGCAAAAAAATTATATAATATATATTGCTCACTCCTTTCAACAACGTCATATATAAAAAATTGTCAATTTTCAGTTGTGCTGTGTTTTTGGAATGCCCAGAAAATGTAGTATATCCCAGAAAAAGCGACATATTTTTAACTTAATATTTACCCGCTACAGGGCAGAAAGTGTTGTTTTTGCATTTTGAAGAAAAGGTATTGTTTAATTTTTTTTTTTAAATACTTAATATTTTTTAAATGGAGAAAAAACCTTCAGGTTTTACCTAAAAAGATCTGTTGCACAGTATAAAGTTCATTAAGTGGCTTGATATTTATTTTCAATACATTGTATTATATTTTTAAACTTTAAAAACGTTCTCCTGAGAAATCAATTTTTTTGATTTATGACGTTATTTTATATATAACGTTGTTGAAAGAAGTGAGCGATATATGCAGTATCAGGGCTAGACAACAGTTTAAGGTTTTAGCAATGATTTCATACACATTTCAAATACAATTGTACCGACATTATATAAATTTGAGGCAATTGGAAAAAATGAGTCAATTAAAAACCTCACGACAATATACACATATATTTTTTTTAGGAAAATATTGTCTTCTGTTCAATTCCATATCCATTAAAATTTTATAAAAGAAAAGATAACTATAGTTTTTTCCACGTATGTATTTTATTTATGGGATTGAGGCAAGATCAGATACTTCTAGAACAAAATCTCAACTTGGAACCTCCGAGATGAAGACTCTCCGATCCATAACCGGAAACACATTCCGAGACCGAGTAAGAAATACCGACATCCGGAGCATGTGTAAGACGGAGAATATCGTGAGGTGGGGACGACAACGAAGGCGATACTGGAATGATCATGTAAACAGAATGTCAGAAGACAGACTTCCACGTATCGCCCTTCAAGGAATCCCTGAAGGACGCAGACCCCCAGGCAGACCTCCGAAAAGATGGAAAGACAGCTGGGAGTCAACATCCCAAGAGCTACAAGCGGAGGCACAAACAGATCCTTAGGATCTAGAAAAAGAAGAAGAAGAAAATATTTTGTTTGACCAGTGACCAGATTTTGTCATTACCGACATCATCAGACTGATCGGTAATGACGAAACCCGACGACAGATCAAAAAAAATATATGTGGGAAAAACTACATTATTTTACTGTATAAAATGCAGTTCCGTCAAAAAAAAAACGTAAAATTTTGTACAAAACTTCGTTGAACATACAATACAAAACTTACGACAGCGCATGTTATATGACTTCAAAAAATTAAAGCAAAATGGATTTTCAATAATGAGTAGGCCTTCTCTGGAGGCTACAGAGTCAAGCCGGCAAAACGGTAGGTGTCACGGTGACCGGACGCCCCTCCTTATTCCCTCTACCCTCTTTCTGGCCAGATGCTAGGTCCCAAGGAATGTTCCGACACCCATAATACATATGCTAACACATCCACCAGATTGCAAACGCCGGAATGCTCGGATAGGTGTCTGTCGATCATGTTGACTATCCAGTGTCCCGACCCACCTTCAGTCTGGCTCATTGCCCCGCCAGCCCAAAGAGTCAAGCCAGCCAGACGCTAGGTTAGTTAGGTCAAGCCCTAGAATCTTAGATAGGTACTCGTGTCAGCCAATGACGAATACGACATGTCATCACATCTACATTGTCCAGATCTTCCTCAGGCCTCTCGCTCTATCACCTCCTTGGACAAAAGAGTCAAACCGACCAGATGCTAGGTGTCACAGTGCCCGGACCACCCTCCTTCCCTCTAGCCTCCTCTTTAGACTGTTGTTTCTGTCGGGTCAAGCCAGCAGGACGGTAGTTGTCACAGATGCCGGACGCCCTCCTTCACTCTGCCCTGCAGAGTCACGCCGGCAGGACGGTAGTTGTCACAGATGCCGGACGCCCTCCTTCACTCTAGCCTTCTCTTTAGACTGTTGTTTCTGTCGGGTCAAGCTAGCAAGACGGTAGTTGTCACAGATGCCGGACGCCCTCCTTCACTCTAGCCTCCTCTTTAGACTGTTGTTTCTGTCGGGTCAAGCTAGCAAGACGGTAGTTGTCACAGATGCCGGACGCCCTCCTTCACTCTAGCCTCCTCTTTAGACTGTTGTTTCTGTCAGGTCAAGCTAGCAAGACGGTAGTTGTCACAGATGCCGGACGCCCTCCTTCACTCTAGCCTCCTCTTTAGACTGTTGTTTCTGTCGGGTCAAGCTAGCAAGACGGTAGTTGTCACAGATGCCGGACGCCCTCCATCACTCTGCCCCGCAGAGTCACGCCGGCAGGACGGTAGTTGTCACGCTACCCGGACCCTCGGCCTGCTCGCGGGCCCTGGCCTCGCGCGCCTCGCGCTCCTCGCGCGCGGCGCGCATGAGCAGCGGCCGGAAGCGCTGGAAGAAGACGCGCGCGCGGTGGTCGCGCCGCAGCACCCAGTCCAGGCAGACGGAAGTGTCGCGCACGCGCTGGCGGAAGCGCTCCGCGTCGCGCGCGCAGCGCTCCCACGGCCCGATGCGCGCCTGGCGGTACGCGTGCGCCCACGCGATGATCTTGTGCACCTTGGGGGCGGCAGACTCGAACTGGACCTGGAAACAAAACACTTATATTAAAAAATCGCATAAACTTTTCTATCCAAAATAATCACACATTTAAAGGTGTACAACATGCAACAGAGGACTTAAATTAGATTACTTTAAATTGTGTCAGGTTGTGATTTTGTGGTTAGTGTCGCAGACTCTTGAATCAGAGTTTGTGGGTTCGAGCCCACTCTACCACAATTTGATACCTATTTCTAATAATGAGCTGCTTAGACTCACAGAAATAGTATAAAATTTAAGTATTTTTGTAAATAATAAAAACACAAATAATTCAATTTTTATTTTAAAAAAAAAAAAGAAAACTCATTCAAACCATGTATGATCAATCTCATGTACATATCGCTCACTCTTTCCAACAACGTCATATATCAAAAATCGTCTTCAGTTGTGCATGTTTTCGGAATGCCCAGAAAATGTACTATATCCCAGCAAAAGCAGCATATTTTTAACATAATATTTACCCGCTACAGGGCAGAAAGTGTTGTTTTTGCATTTAAAAAAAAAAGTATTTTTTTTATATATTTTTTTAATTATACTATTTTTTTTCAAATGGAGAAAAAACCTTCAGGTTTTACCTAAAAAGATCTGTTGCACAGTAAAAAGTTCGGTAAGTGGCTGTATATTTATTTTTAATACATTGTATTATATTTTCAAACTTTACAAAGGATCTCCTGAAAAATCAAGTTTTTTTTATTTATGACGTTCTTGAAAGGAGTGAGCAATATATCTATTGTACATATAAAATATTTTCTCTGTGAAAAAACGCGCGTTCCCAAAGTGCTATAAAATTCATTTTAAACGCCTACATAAAATATGCGACGCAGCACGCTCGCGTCTGTTAAAAATAGGAGCATCGTCATCCGATGAAGAGGTATATCCGAATTAATATCGCGAATCCTCAAGTCTCTGAATGGGAGCGGACACCGCGGGCAGATCCCACGCGTGACGTCACCGGGGGCGCGATTACAGACGCGTCCGCTTTATTAAGAGAGATACAATCTGCTGATGCAGGATTTCGTTCAAATTGGACGTTTTATTTGTGATCAAACTATAGATTTATCAAATATCTATCCATCTATTAGCTTTGTCAAATTGGACGCTATATGAATCGAATCGGCAGTTAAACAAATCAAATTGGACGTTTAACAAATGAGCTTGGACGTTTTATAAAACAAATTAGAGGTTTCTCAGAACGAATTGGACGCTTTTACTAATAAAATTGGACATCTAACAAATCGATTTGGACAAGTTCCACGGTTTACAAACCAAATCGGACGTTTGACAAATCATGATCCACGGTTTACATATTGTTTACACGAATTGGATGTTTAACAAATCAGACTGAACAATTAACAAATCAAAATGGACGTTTAACAAATCAGACTGAACGTTTAAAAAATCAAACTGAACGTTTTACAAATCAGACTGAACGATTAACAAATTAAATTGGACGTTTAACAAATCAGACTGAACGTTTAAAAAAATTAAATTGGACGTTTCACAAATCAGATTGAACGTTTAACAAATCAAAATGGACGTTTAACAAATCAAAATGGACGTTTAACAAATCAAAATGGACGTTTAACAAATCAGACTGAACGATTAACATATCAAAATCGACGTTTAACAAATCAGACTGCGTTTAACAAAAAAAATTGGACGTTTAACAAATCCAATTAGACGTATAACAAATCAGTTTGGACGTTTAACAAATCAAATTAAAAGAATCGTCTGAAAATGATGCGAGCGCGTCCGCACAGTCGCGCTCGCGTGACGTCAGCCCTGACGTCACGCGCGCTTCCATACAAGTATCGAGAGTGCTGCATACCTGAGCCGTATTACGTCACGATCACTCGAATGGTTTCCCAATGCGTCACCCGCGTTTGTTTACCATCGAAATTCGACAACACCGCGAGGAAAATCGCTGATATTCTAGAATCGTGACATAAATGGCAATCATCTGGACAGGGGAGGGACCTACATTACTCGTGACATATGCATGTTAGGTTAGGTCGGCAACTGCAGAGCATAGCGTCATCATACAGTACATAGCCTATATCTGTACGTGATTAGTAAAGGTACAGAGGCATGTATGACTAGATGTATGGATGTTAGCGAGGCTAGGAGTGCGCGTCAGGACAGAAGAGTTTGGCGTTCCATCCTCTCTGCCTACCCCTGCGGCGAAGCGGCGTGATTGTTAGTCAGTTAGTTTTACAAAAAAAAGTATGAATGAATAATCTGCGAGTGTGAAAAAAAATTAAGTTTAAAAAATATAATAAAATGTATTAAAAATATATTTGAAGCCAATTATTGAACTTTTTACTGTGCAACAGATCTTTTTAGGTTAAACCTGAATGTTTTTTCTCCATTTGAAAAATATATAGTACAGAAAGATAAAACAGAACGAATGTCGTTGAAACAGAATCTCCTAAGGAATATGTAAAATAGGGGGACATATCGCTCATGAAAAATATAATAGAATTAAAAATAAATATAAAGCCACTTGTCGGACTTTTTACTGTGCAACAGATCTTTTTAGGTAAAACCTGAATGTTTTTTCTCCATTTGAAAAATATATAGTATATTTAAAAAAATAATTAAACAATACCTTTTCTTCAAAATGCAAAAACAACACTTTCTGCCCTGTGGCGGGTAAATATTAATTTTAAAATATGCCGCTTTTGCTGGGATATAGTACATTTTCTGGGCATTCCGTAAACATGCACAACTGAAAATTGACGATTTTCGTTATATGACGTTGTTGAAAGGAGTGAGCGATATACGGACAAACCGACAGTCGAGGGTTAACACGTTTAACCTTCTGCCTGACGAGTGAGAGAAATAAGGGCATCGCTGCAACAGAGGCCGGTAGCTACAATAAAATAGGGTCAATGTTCGCGACACGTTTCAAATTAATATGTGTAACATTTCGAAACAAAAGGACAGTAAAGCCTCGATATAACGGACTAATTAAAGGGGTTTCGGTTAAAGCCAAAAGTCCGTTTTATAAAAATTATTCTTCCAACCCTTATGCGCTCCCCTATGGTGCACAGGGCACTGCATCATATAAACGCATTTTTATCTTGATTGTTAACACGTGAAGGAAAGGTGAACAGCACTCCGCTTCAGGTACCAGTCCAGGGTAATATTGAATAAATATTAGAGTGAAAAAATCACTCAATTGTGTTAACGATCAAGATACTGCACGTATATGATGCAGTGCCCTATGCACCATTGGGTGCGAATTAAGCTTTGAAGAAGAAGAAATTGTGTAGTATTTTAGTTCGCAGAATTCCAGGTGTGTCTAAATAATTATTCACAAATCTGGGTTTTTTCCATTTAGGAATAATTTTAAGTTTTTTTTTGACATCTCAACATAGATGAAGAAGAATGTGGAAGTATTATTAGTATTAACAAGGCTCATGACTTGTCATAGATTGGTTAAGTGATCACTTTGCCAAGTATTTTAGTGTGGAATTTTACGAAAATGGCGCTATTTTAATGATTAGTGATTAATGTATCTGCTTTATAGAGCTGTAAAAGTAGTAGTGTGGATTCGTTTCTGTGACGTCATTCGTTACCAACTTACGAAAACAACGTTTTTACGAAGGCGAATTTTGCAAAAGAACATGATGAATGAAAATATTGATTATATCGGCTGTTATAAACACTTCACGAGTCTTACACAATCCTTTATAGGTTGAGTATGTTAAATGTTTTGTCCGCCTCCGTAGTGCAATGGTCAGCACGCTCGGCTACCGTTCTGTAGGTCCCGGGTTCGATTCCCAGGGGGGGTAAAATAAATATATGTGATTTTTTCACAGTTATATTTAATCAATATTACCCTGGACTGGTACCTGAAGCGGAGGGCTGATCACCTTTCCTTCGTGCGTAAACGATCAAGATAACACTGCGTTTATATGACGCAGTGCCCTATGCACCATTGGGGTGCGGATAAGGGTTTTATTAAAAAAATATATTATTACGTTAAATTAGATATTCCTCCCGAGTGATACAGCAGGTAATAACCTATAAAATTGGAACGCAGTAATGTATCGTATACAGTTAGCTAGAGGCTAGACCAGTGATTCCCAAAGTGGTCTATATCGACCCCCAAGGGTCTATGACAACTCGCAAGGGGCCTATGTTTTAATTTGAATTTAAAATATAAATGTATAAAACCTAACATGTCGCTCACTCCTTTCAAGAACGTCATAAATCAAAATACTTGATTTTTCAGGAGAACGTTTTTAAAGTTTAAAAATATAACACAATGTATTAAAAATAAATATCAAGCCACTTATTGAACTTTTTACTGTGCTACAGATCTTTTTAGGTAAAACCTGAAGGTTTTTCCTCCATTTGAAAAAAATTGTAAATTGAAAAAAAAATAATTAAACACCTTTTCTTCCAAATGCAAAAACCACACTTTCTGCCCTGTAGCGGGTAAATATTAAGTTAAAAATATGCCTCTTTCGCTGGGATATAGTTCATCTTCTGGGCATTTCAAAAACATGCACAACTGAAAATTGTTGATTTTTGATTTATGACGTTCTTGAAAGGAGTGAGCGATGTGTGGTTCAAAGTGAGTAACACTACATATACCGGCTGTCAAAAATACATTTGAAGTTAATGAATTTGATAAAAATCAATATCAGGTAATGCAAGGGGTCTACGAGATAAAAGAGTTTGGGAACCTCTGGGCAATGAAAGAGTCATTATTTCACTGATTTTCGTCAGCGTATTACACACACCAAGCCAGCATCACACGTGGTACAACATGATCGCTTAGCTCGTCACAAAGGAAAACTAGCTCTAATAACAAATAGGAAATCCACACAGGAAAATGTACCCTCAAGGGCATTGCATCGAATAATCATAAATTTCATAATCGCTTGCACATATTCGTCTTTATTTACATCGTTATTGGTCGAATGGTGTAAAAATACGTGTGGAATACATATTCTTCTTCATCTTTGATGATATGTCAAAAAAAATTTAAATAATTCCTGTAATTGGAGATAATTCAGATTTTGTGAAAAAGTATTTGGACACGCTCAAAATGTTGTAAATAAATTGTCTGGTCAAATTATGGCGTTTCTCATGTGTGTGATTTTAATCCAGGATTCGGACCTTACATACTAATATAAGAGTTTCTGCTTAATAAAAAGCTTCTTTACATCTCACCAAAAGATGTCTCTAGTGAAGTTCTAGTGATTCAAGAACAAGGTTTCTAAATTGGTTCATATAAACAGAACTTCCAAGAATTTGAGTAGTGTGGTTGTCAATAATGGGTAGAATTGGTGAATGTTACACGTGTATAAAGTGATCACTTAAACCAGCCTATGACGGTCGTCAGCCCCGTAAATGCCCAGACTTCCATATTCTTCTTTCTCTTTGATGAGATGTCAAATAAAATTTGAAAAAATAAAAAAATAAAGAATTTAACATACAAAGAATGTAAAAATGCATAAGTTAGCAATAGCAGTATGAAAGTAGACTGAATGCAGTCGGAATGCGTTCTCTCAGTGCGGCAAAAAGATGTACGATAGACGTTCTAAGGCCTAATAACATAATCTTTGTGCACTTTTTAATTATTGTTTCGGAATCACCTTTTTGGTAAGACATGTTAAAATGATTAAGGAAACAATTGTTTTTATACCACTCGAGTTTATTAATGACAACTAGTTTCGGAAGCTAAACATCCATCGTCAGGTCTGAATAATAACTGTTATTATTCAGACCTGACGATGGAAGTTTAGCTTCCGAAACGAGTAGTCATCAATAAACTCAAGTGGTATAAAACCAAGTGTCTCCTTAATCATTTTAAGTTAATACTTCACAAATCTAAAATTAAAATACTCTATTTTTTTAACTAATAACGTAAAACCCCATGGCCAGTTTCGATTTACGGATTTTTTAAATTTATGTATTAATTTTAAATCAACAAACAGATTTTTTGAGTCTACTAAGTTGTATTTTATTAAGAAAAAAAATAAAAAAAATTATATGGTGACAATTAGTGAGAATCGTCACAATATAATTTTTTTATATTATTTTTTGACATTTCATCAAAGATGAAGAAGAATATGGAAGTCTGGGCATTTACGGGGCTTACGACCGTCATAGGCTGGTTTAAGTGATCACTTTACACACGTGTAACATTCACCAATTCTACCCATTATTGACAACCACACTACTCAAATTCTTGGAAGTTCTATATATATGAACCAATTTAGAAACTTTGTTCTTGAATCACTAGAACTTCACTAGAGACATCTATTGGTGAGATGTAAAGAAGATTTTGTGAACAAGTATTTGGACACACTCAAAATGTTGTAAATATAATTTTTTTATATGTTTTTGTAAAATACAACTTTTTCAAACCCTCATCCGCACCCCAATGGTGCATAGGGCACTGCATCATATAAACGCAGTGTTATCTTGATCGTAAGCACACGATAGAAAGGTGATCAGCCCTCCGCTTCAAGTACCAGTCCAGTATAATATTGAATAAATATTAGAGAGAAAAAATCACTTATATTTATTTGACTGGGAATCGAACCCGGGACCGCCAGAACGGTAGCCGAGCGTGCTGACCATTACACTACGGAGGCGGACAAAAAATTCAACTTAGTAGACTCAAAAAATCTGTTTGATTTTAAATTAAAAACATAAATTAAAATGGAGTTCTACAAATTAAACGCCAAATCAATAAATAAATGATTTTTTAATGACGAAAACTTTGCATTTTCAGCTATATATTGTTTTTCAAAATGCATTAAACAACACTTTCTGCCCTGTAGCGGGTAAATATTAAGTTAAAAATATGCCGCTTTTGCTGGGATATAGTACATTTTCTAAGCATTCCGAAAACATGCACAACTCAAAATTGACGATTTTTGATTTATGACGTTCTTGAAAGGAGTGAGTGATATATGAACAAGTACAATATTTAGATACACAAAATTCATACTTTTATTCGTAAAAGTACATAAACACATTCATATAACAATAATTGCAATAAAACATGGAGTTTTAGATAAGACTTTATCCTGCTCAATAAAAAGCTTATTTTCATCTCATCTGGGATATAGTACATTTTCTAGGCATTCCGAAAACATGCACAACTGAAAATTGACGATTTTTGATATATGACGTTCTTGAAAGGAATGAGCGACATATCAATTTATAATGATATCTATCTAAATTCTTGTAGTTTTTTGCATGTTATCACCGTTTTATCTACAGTAGAGAAGAAGAAAAAAACTATCTTTTAATTAGCACGTAATATCATATTAATGATAATCATGGGTGACAATCGATGTGAACGGAATCACGTACATCGCGCAAACATGAGTTCCATCTCAATTAGGAAATGTTTTTTTACAACATTTTGAGTGTGTCCAAATACTTGTTCACAAATCTGGATTATATCCAATTATAGGAGTTGTTTTTCATATTGTTTTTTGACATCTCATCAAAGATGAAGAAGAATATAAGTGTTTCTGCTCAATAAAAAGCTTCTTTTCAACTCACCAAAAGATGTCTCTAGTGAAGTTCTAGTGATTCAAGAAGAATGTTTCAAAATTGGTTCATATAAGTATATATAGAACTTCAAGAATTTGAGTAATGTGGTCGTCAATAATGGGTAGAATTGGTGAATGTTACACGTGTTTAAAGTGATAACTTAAACCAGCCTATGACGGTCGTCAGCCCCGTAAATGCCCAGACTTCCATATCCTTCCTCATCTTTGATGAGATGTCCAAAAATAAAAGGAAATGTTTTAGCTATCTGCGGACACTATCACGAAATAAAAGTTGGGTGGCGCTCGACTGCGAATCTGGCGTCGCGGGTTCGATCCCCACCAAGTGCAAAATTAATTCAAGAAAGATTTGTTTGCGATGTGTTTTTCACATTTACCTTAAAAAATGAAGCATTTTCTGCTTCGCATTTGATATTTAGTTCATGGTATTCCTTACTATCCTACCTGCAGACAGTTAATTAATAATTAGTCGCATGGAGTCGAAGCAATATTGTCTAAAAATATAAGCGTTTTCTGCTTCGCATTTGATATTAAGTTCATGTTATTTCTTTCATATATATGATAAAATCAATAAAGCACTTTAATAATAAGCAAGTTGTATTATCTTATATATTTAATAAATAATATATATTTATATATTTGTAAGCAGTTATGTATTTTCTTCGTGCGAGTAAGGGTTAGGGGCTTTGTGGGTTATACCTTTTCTTTTAAATGTAGATATGTATATGTATAGTCTATACCAGGGATTGGCAACGTGTGGTTCGCGAGCCACATGTGGCTGTAACCTTTCTCTTGTAAAAAATATAAAGATTGAAAATAAAACAACCTTTGAAAAACCACACTAGTT
Organism: Brachycentrus maculatus; assembly: GCF_059751285.1. Taxonomy (NCBI): domain Eukaryota; kingdom Metazoa; phylum Arthropoda; class Insecta; order Trichoptera; family Brachycentridae; genus Brachycentrus; species Brachycentrus maculatus. The sequence continues at coordinate 461,367 of NW_028280867.1, read as the reverse complement.
TCAAACACTTTCATGTTTAATACCGCTCATTTGGTGCAACAATGTCGTAATTACACTTTTAGAAATATTACAGGAGATGTGTCATTCAGACGTTGTAGCAACAAAAATGGTGCCATTTTACTCAATGGATCTTTGTCAGACGGGAGGAATATCTAATTTAACATACTCAACCTATAAAGGATTGTATTAGACTCGTGAAGTGTTAATAACAGCCGATATAATTAATTTTTTCAGTCATCATTTTCTTTTGGAAAATTCCCCTTAGAAAAAACGTTATTTTCGTAAGTTGGCAATGAATAACGCCACAGACACGATGGAGTTATTTAACATTGGTAACATTGCTAAATTATTGGCGGCTCTATTTGTTGATGTCTATGATGCCACTCGCGTTTACCTCTTTTGGTCCACTAGGTTTGTTTCGGCCAAAATCTGTGTATTTTTTGGAATAATTTAAGTATTAAAATAGTATTCATAAATGTACGCGAGAAGAACAAGGAGACACAGTTCACCGACTTTTATTTTGTTTATAATATTGTCCCCACCACATGTAACTCCTTTAAAATCGTATATAAGGGGTGGAGGATAAATTTTTGTGTGCTCAGATAAGATTAAAATTCAAACGTATATACGTCGCACTCGCTCTGTTTCTATTGATGTCGCTTTGTTCTTCTCGCCTTAATAAGTTTTGTGATTTTCAATATATTTGTGTCCCTATGTTCTTGTAACTTTGTGATTTTTTTTATAAATAAACAATTGTCTTCGTTTGCGCGTTTCCGTCTTCCTCATCACAAGTGTTCCAGTATCGTTAGCAGTAACAAGGTTGCCGACCCCTGGTCTGTACGAATGTAGAGCCAACACATCCACAGCTAGTATTATTATCACTCTGTCTCGTATCGCATGGCAACTGGACGGTAAACAATCGCCTCTGCCGCGGTCACATCTATAGTCAGAGAGCAGGCGTCGGCGTCTGCCGACAGCTGTTGCTATCAATAAATACATATGCTCCAACCTCGCAGCGATACATCATACGCCGAGTTTATATGTCCGCGATTTCTGGTAATTTTCCTACGCCATCGACGTCCAAACGTCGCGGATACTAAATATTGCTCACTCCATTCAACAACGTCAATTTTCAGTTGTGCATGTTTTCGATATGCCCAGAAAATCTACTATATCCCAGCAAAGCGGCATATTTCAAACATAATATTTACCTTCTACGGGGCAGAAAGTGTTGTTTTTGCATTTTGAAGAAAAGGTATTGTTTAATTTTTATTTTTTCAATATACTTACTAAATATTTTTCAAATGGGGAAAAAACATTCAGGTTTTACCTAAAAAGATCTGTTGCACATTAAAAAGTTCAATTAGTGGCTTGATATTACATTTAATTATACATGTAATAATTTAATAAATATAATACATTTAATTATATTTTCAAACTTTAAAAACGATCTCCTGAAAAATTAAGTTTCTTTTATATATGACGTTGTTGAATGGAGTGAGCGATATATCTACCATATTTCGTCTCTCTAAGGTAAATAGATTATTAATTTACAACATTACAGGAATTATTTTTCATAAATAATAGTTTCTGCTCAATTAAAAGCTTAATTTCATCTCACCAATAGATGATATCTCTAGCAAAGTTCTAGTGATTCAAGGACAAGGTTTCTTAATTGGTTCATATATATAGAACTTCCAAGAATTTGACTGGTGTGGTTGTCAATAATGGGTAGAATTAGTGAATGTTACACGTGTGTAAAGTGATCACTTAAACCAGCCTATGACGGTCGTCAGCTTCGTAAATGCCCAGACTTCCATATTCTTCTTCATCTTTGATGAGATGTCCAAAATAAGATGAAGAAGAATATGGAAGCTTGGACATTTGCTCAATAATGAGCAAATGCTACTCTTACCATTATGTTATCTCACCGCTAATGCTACTGGCCCGACTATACTCCAAAACCTGTTGGTCAATCACGCGATAACAACGTGTGCGATAGTGGTCAGCACTAAACAATAACAGGCTATTTTTACAGAGAGACTGGAAACGCGATATATGATGTAAAAGACGGAATCTAATCGTATCAGGTCAAATCGACCAAAATCGGAGGTAATTCTCTTCTCTGTTTATAACGTAATAAGGACAGCAATGGAATCTAATCATATCAGGTCAAATCGACCAAATTCGGAGGTAGTTCTCTTCACTGCTTATAACGTAATAAAGACAGCAATGGAATCTAATCGTATCAGGTCAAATCGACCAAAATTGGAGGTAATTATCTTCACTACTTATAACGTAATATAGTCAGGAATAGAATCAATTCATATCAGGTCATATCAACCAAATTCGGAGGTAGTTTTCTTCACTGCTTATAACGTAATAAAGACAGCAATGGAATCTAATCATATCAGGTCAAATCGACCAAAATTGGAGGTAATTATCTTCACTACTTATAACGTAATATAGTCAGGAATGGAATCAATTCATATCAGGTCATATCAACCAAATTCGGAGGTAGTTTTCTTCACTGCTTATAACGTAATAAAGACAGCAATGGAATCAATTCATATCAGGTCAAATCGACCAAAATTGGAGGTAATTATCTTCACTGCTTATAACGTAATATAGTAAGGAATGGAATCAATTCATATCAGGTCATATCAACCAAATTCGGAGGTAGTTCTCTTCACTGATTATAACGTAATAAAGACAGCAATGGAATCTAATCATATCAGGTCAAATTGACCAAATTAGGAGGTATTTATCTTCACTGTTTATAATGTAATAAAAACAGCAATGGAATCTAATCATATTAGGTCATATCAACCGAATTCGGAGGTACTTCTCTTCACTGTTTATAGTGTAATAAAGTCAGCAATGGAATCAAATCGTATCAGGTCAAATCGACCAAATTATTATTTAATTTGACATTTTTTAAAAAATGCAAGAAATGTAGCGATACTCGGTGACGAGTGAAAGAGATTAGCGTAGGAGGTGATAAGTTATTTATAACAGCGGACGCTTTGTATACATAAAGTGTATGTGGTCTATTTTTGTTTAAGCATTAGTACCCCAACACTACACCTGTATATCACCTATAGATGTACAAAGGCGGTTCCAAAAGATTTCAACCGGATAGTTATAAACAACAAAAAGGTGTAGTTTGTACATTAAAACCATTGTTAACTTTGTGGTATGGTTATAAAACACTCTCCATCAAACTATTAAAGTGGTATGACACAAAGTTAACGATGAATGATAAGAAGAGTGTCAAAAAGATGTTTTAAACCAGTAAGCACACAAAAGCGGTTTCAAACCAGGTAGTTTTAAACTATAAAAACGGTTTTAAACCAGATTGTTTCAAACAAAAAAACGGTTTATAACAAGTTGGATATAAACAACAAAAAATGAGTTTAAACCAGTTAGATTTGAACAACATAAAATGAGATTAAACCAGTTATTTTTCCACAACAATATTTTTTTAAACCAGTTAGATTTAAACAACAAGAAATGGTCGTAATCTGGTTAGATTCAAACAACAAAAATGGTTTTAAACCAGTTATAATAGAACAACAAAAAATGAGTTTAAACGTGTTAGTTTTAAATAACTAAAAACGGGTTTAAAACAACGAAAAACCATTTCATACCAGTAGTTTGAAGCAACAAAAATTATCTTATTCTAGCATGTTTCAAATAACAAAAAATCGTTTCAAACAATTTAGTTTTAAACAACAAAAAACGGTATTAAACAATTTTTACCCAAAACGTTTGAGCCCTACTTATTTTTAATTACCTAACGTCAAAGTGATTCTGAAATCTAGCTACGGCTTATGCAACACCGCTTATCAAGTTCCTACTTAGACTCCAACTTTTCAAGATTTTAGATACGTTGGCCCGAAGCATTATTTTTTTAATGCGTAAAGAATACAATATACACAAATTTCGATATTTCAAACATTGGCAGAAAAAGTTATGCAAAAAAATCACAATACAACAGACACTATTCTTGTTCAAATCTGCGAGGAAACAACGGAGGTATGAAGGATGAAAGTATTCACATTTAGATGGCGCTAAAAAACAAACAATTCGTGACGTCATTACACATCTCAAACTTTAAGACTCGACGCTGATTGACTTAGATTCTATGGTCCATGTACCGCGAGAATATTATTATTAACTATTAACACACTAAGAAAGGGAAAGGTATTTCTACCCGTTCGGTCGATGGATGCTTAAGGACGGGAAGGGTATTTTTACCTTCTGCGCCGGCCTCATTTCAAAATCAGAAAAAGAAGGAATTATCCAATGATTTTTTATATGAATATTATGTACCAATCTCTTTGTTAAGGTCTTAACTATATCGTAGTTGTACAGGAGAAAGTGACCAACTAACAAAACGTAAAATGTTCATCAGGAGGGCCACTCAAGTCACTTTTGCTTGGCAAGAAAATAAACATCAATGCAGTTAGTCATTTTTACCAAGTCAATATATTATACTTCCAAGTTTAAAATCCTTTGGGATGTTTTCAGGGTAATATTAAGCTAGTGAGATATCAAATTGTCAATGATCACGTTTTTGTAAGAAATGCTCTTGGTCACTTTCTCCTGTGTGACGCAATTATATGTAATTATACGCAATATATGTGTACAATCATCAGATCTCGTTGCCAGCGGTCGTAGAGAGAATAGAACGCCACATCAATGTGTCTTTGAGAATAATCTTCGCCTCTTCCACATTCGTGCATCTCCTCATACACACATGCCCGCCGATTATTCCAACCTCTGACCTGACCACGCCCCAGTATTCGAAATACTAGATAATACCAAGTTGATTCATGTAAATAATAGATTTTTAAGTACAAAAAAAACATTTTATGCTACTACTACTACTACTACCATCACGCCGTTTCCCCGCAGGGGTAGGCAGAGAGGATGGAACGCCACACTCTTCTGTCCTGACATACACTCCTGGCCTCCTTCACATCCATACGTATAGTCATACATGCCCTCCGATTACGCAGACTTTTGACACCGACAGATTTTAGGTTCTGATTGATCTGATCGTGCCAAGTCTTTTTTTTGTATATTAATACAAAAAAAGATCCCACAAAGGCATGGCCTGTGTGTGGGTATACATTATATTTTAGGTCATAGTAAAGGACACTGGCAAGAATACAATAAATATCAAAAATATAATTAGATTCAAAGTGCTAATATAAAGTACAAATATTTGATTTTAACGGAAAACTAAAAATCAAAAAGGATGAAATTGAAAAAAGTTAACAAATAAATATGCTATCTGAGTTTTAATGTTTAAAAGAAGAAGATACTTGGATCTGTTTTTTTTTTTAAATAAATAATTTAAGCAAAATTTTTCATCGAAACAAATTTAGATTAATTTCAATCAAATAGTATTTTTTTAAACCCTTGTCCGCACCCCAGTGGTGCATAGGGCACTGCGTCATATAACGCAGTGTTATCTTGATCGTTTACACACGAAGGAAAGGTGATCTGCCCTCCGCTTCACGTACCAGTCCAGGGTAATATTGAATAAATATTACAGTTAAAAAAATCACTTATATTTATTTGACCCCCCCCCCCCCTGGGAATCGAACCCGGGACCTCCGGAATGAGAACCTCTATTTTTTTAATCGATGATTTATTTTCCAAGTCTGTTTGGAATGTAGATACCCCCCGTTTGCCTAGTGACGCTGCAGCGATAGCGATAAAAGGTTAATGTAAACAATAATATTTGCATTCGCTTCCAATGTTTCCATAACAGAGCTTATCTGAAGCATCTATAGTCGGGTTCAGCGAGATAAGTCATTGTATGTAAACATGTTGCAACGTCACTCGTTGCTATCTATCTAGGAAATGCCCACTGGTGTCGTCAACATTATTAACCCTTAGCACTCGAGTGCCGCCACAGAGGCGGCATGTGTTTTTTCAGACTACTCGAGTGACGCTGTCATGCCGCCTCTATGGCGGCATAGCTGCTGCACTATGCCGCCATAGAGGCGGCATGAATGTTTTGCCACACTAAAGTGCCACTGCTATGAGACCATAGAGGCGGCATTCATAGTATGCCTTACAACTCGAGTCACGCATCAATGCCGCCATAGAGACGGCATACATATTTTGGATTCTATTCGAGTGCCACTACTATGCCGCCACAGAGGCGGCATAGTAGTGGCCAGTATTTGCCATACTAATCGAGTCCCGCCATAGAGGCGGCATACATGGTTTGCCATACTACCCGAGTGCCACTACTATGCCGCTATAGAGATGGCATGCATTGTTTACGTACTAAAGAGTGCTGCTGTTATGCCGCCATATAGGCGGCATGCATGGTATGTCTTAATACTAGAGTGCCGCCGCTATGGCGCCAAGAAGAAAATTTCTTAGTATTCGATATTTTTAACATATTACAAACAGTATTTTTTTACGCCTGCGGACCGCTGGCGACGGGATTTGATATATACATTTAATTAAGACCTTAACAAAGATATTGTTATATAATATTCATATAAAAACATTAAATAATTCTTTCTTTTCTGCCTTTGAAATGAGTCCGGCGCAGAAGGTAAAAATACCCTTCCCGCCCTTAAGCATCGATCCACCCAACAGGTAGAAATACCTTTCCCGTCCAAAGTGTGTTAATATTTACATTGGTTGTTTACTTATTGCACATACCACAAAACTTTCAGTGCAAAGGGTCAACATAGCAATATCACAATGTAAGCAGATAAGTGCTATCGTTAGCACTAATAGTTATATCAGAATATTCCAGGATCCATGATTGAGTTGTCAGTATTACATTTAGTCATTCAATCTCTATTTATATATATGAATGTGACCTTTGACATGTTACGGTATTCCATTCAGACATCAAGTCTCTATATATATGACATATTACGGTATTCCATTCAGAAATCAAGTCTCTATATATGACATCTTACGGTATTCCATTCAGAAATCAAGTCTCTATATATGACATGTTACGGTATTCCGTTCAGACATCAAGTCTCTATATATGACATGTTACGGTATTCCATTCAGACATCAAGTCTCTATTTTTGACATGTTACGGTATTCCATTCAGACATCAAGTCTCTATATATGACATGTTACGGTATTCCCTTCAGACATGAAGTCTCTATATATGACATGTTACGGTATTCCATTCAGACATCAAGTCTCTATATATAACATGTTTCGGTATTCCATTCAGACATCAAGTCTCTATTTTTGACATGTTACGGTATTCCATTCAGACATCAAGTCTCTATATATGACTGTTACGGTATTCCCTTCAGACATGAAGTCTCTATATATGACATGTTACGGTATTCCATTCAGACATCATGTCTCTATATATGACATGTTACGGTATTCCATTCAGACATCAAGTCTCTATATATGGCATGTTACGGTATTCCATTCAGACATCAAGTCTCTATATATGACATGTTACGGTATTCCATTCAGACATCAAGTCTCTATATATGACATGTTACGGTATTCCATTCAGACATCAAGTCTCTATATATGAACACGACCTTCAACATATATGTTGATAATCAATTCAGACATATTATAAATAATTGCTTTTATTTATATCATTTTTGTGTGTCCGAATACTTGTTCACAAATCTGTTTTATCTCTGCTTGAATTTTAAAAAATCCAAAATGTAAAAATTATTAAAATCACGTTTTCAGGCGGGCCCCAAGTATGTAAATATAATCCAGTATTCTGACCTTGCATACAAATAAAAAAAGTCTCTGCTTAATACAAGCTTTCCTCGATCCAACATAGACGGCTGTAGTGAACTCACATGTACTGTGTTCAGAGATTGATAAATATATCTAAGAATTCCGAAAATTTTAGTAGCATGGTCGTCAATTATAATTAAGAGAATAACAGATTCGGGAAATAGTTTCCTAATGGGACCTTTTTCAGCATTGTTTTTCATCTAGCAGCATGAAGGAGAAGGATGAAAGCAGAGTGAATGCAGTTGAAATGCGCTCCCTCAGACGAGTGTGTGGAAAATCATTGTACGACAGAATTAAAAACGAAGATATAAGAAAGGAATGTAGGGCTGAACAAGGAATAATTGGAAAGATTAGGAAGCGTGCTCTAAGATGGTATGGACATGCGGAGCGAATGGATAGTGAGAGAATGACTAAGAAAATATATGTGGCGAATGTGAGCAGGAAAACAGAACGAGGACGGCCGAAAAAGCATAAGTTTTATAACATAAATGTGAAATTGTTTAATTGGCTTTTTTTTTAACGTAACTATTTTTTGTCAATGTAATGTAATGTTTATTATTGTTACGTAACTATTGTTTATTATTTAATTTTTTTTATATATGTAAGCTGTACAATTCCCGAATAAATAAAAATAAAAAGACTTGGCACGATCAGATCAATCAGAACCTAAAATCTGGTGGTGTCAAAAGTCTGCGTAATCAGAGGGCATGTATGACTAGATGCAAGGATGTGAAGGAGGCGAAGAGTGTTTGTCAGGACGGAAGAGTGTGGCGTTTCATCCTTTCTACCTACCCCTGCGGTGATACGGTGTGATTATAATAGTAGTAGTAGTTTAACATTTATGTCAAAAAAAAATACTTTGACAATAATTTAATTTGGCATTTTATTTCTTTTAAATTTAACGTGTTTATACGCACTCTTGAATCCATTATACAAAACATATATATTTAAAATCCTTGGCCCATTTACCGCTTAATACATTAAGGCAATAAATAAGTCTCAAAACGACAAACCCAATATCATTATCCTTCCGACGTTTTAAAAATTCATTCGACGCTGTGACAACTTTTCAAATAGAAAAAAATAATAAAAACACAATACGTGTGGTAAAAATAAACCATAGCAGAACGCTGCATTGAGAATTTCTAGTGTAAACACAGAACAGAACTTCAACCGTATTGTTTGCATTCGTACATCAACAAACATCACTGCTTTTTAGCATATTCTTATATAACAATGAAAAAAAAACAATGCAGAAAAGAAAAGAAAGACATGTGAATCGAAAGAGTTATAGATTTTAAAAAAAATAAATATCGCTTAAAGTTATAATAAAAACATATTATTAGAAACAGGTATCAATTTGTGGTAGACTGGGTTCGAACCCAGAAGCTCTGACTCAAGACGCTTGACCACGGAACCACAACCCGACACATTGAAAATCATATTTTCAATGCGGCCTATTCTCTCTGTTTAATTAATTTATTAGCAAGTTAAAATAATGAATATTACCTTTTTTTCGCGACGTTGCGCCATTGTCCTCGGGGAATATCTCCGCTTGAGGCAACTGGGAAGGACTCTTTCCTTATCACTCGCGGCATTCTCCGGGCTTTGATCTTCATTGGAGACGTTATCGCACTCGTCCTTGTACCCCGAGGATTCGGTCAATGCGTCTTCGTCGTCGCTCCGGCTGCCCGATGAAAAGGAATCCGAATCGGAGTAGACTTCATCGTTGCCGTAGCACTCGGCGCCGCTTTCGTCCGTCTCGAAATGAATCACAAAAGAGTCTTCGGATTCGCACTCAGAGGGCGATCTCATGCGCGGCCTCGCGGCGAGAGGCGCGGCGTCCTCTTCTTCGCTCTTCGACTGGTCTTTGGCGTCGGAGAACACGATGATGAAGGAGTCTTCGCTGTCGCATTCCGAAGCCTGCTTGCGGAAACGACCTTTGACTTCGTCGAAACCGATACAGTCGTCAGATTCGGCGCTAGAAGCCAGCGGAAGAGAATTACTACAGCCCCTACAATTCGGAGACAGTTGGAGACTTGAAATGAATGAAACACACTTGCTCAGTCTAGACTCGTCCGATTTCAAGCCCCCTTCTTGCGTTTTGGATCTCTTGGCGGCCTTCTTCTGCCGTCTGGATTTCTTGGAACGTTTGTCTTTCTTAGTTTCGGGAGGCGTAAAGTAAATTGGGGTTTTATCGTCTCTGGCCATGTCGAGACATTCGCTTGTCTTCTTCTTCCGTTCCTTGCGCCGCTTGCTGCGGTCGCGTCTCTTTGGAGACACCTTCTCCCTGGGCGGTGACGGCCTGCCGGGAGTGCTGGCAACACTTGGCGGAGATGCGGCACACGCGACGTTCACATCTGACACGATTAGTTTACAATTGTCACTTTCCAACTTCTCGGCTTCCCTAACTTTGTCCAAGTTAATATTTTCAACTTTGTCCAGACTAATATTTTCAACTTTGTCCAGACTAGTATTTTCAACTTTGTCCAGGCTATTTTCAACTTTGTCCAGGCTAATATTTTCAACATTCTTTTGTCTAATATTTTCAACATTTTCCGAGTTAACGATTTCAGCTTTGTTTGGGCTAATATTTTCAACTTTCTTTTTTCTAATACTTTCAACATTGTCCGATTCAATCATTTCAACTTTATTCAGTTTAATATTTTCAACATTGTCCGGGCTAATATTTTCAATTTTGTCCAGACTGATGTATTCAATTTTGTTTAGGCTAATATCTTCAACTTTTTCCAGGTTAGCTATTTCAAATGTATCCGGGCGTGTATTTTCAACTTCTGAGCTAATTGCTTCAACTTGGAAAGGGATAATATTTTCAACCTTTTCCGGTCTAATAATTTCAATTTTATCTTGCCCGATAATCTCAACCTTCCTTTCACTAGGCGCCTTGATATCAAATTCAACGCCGGTGACATCTTTAGTATTTCCTTCAGTGCCAGAAGGATCGAGGGTTGTATTCTTAGTTTTGGACTTGCCGAGCAATTTTTTTATTCTAGCCATCTTCTCTTCGCAGGTAGAAACGTAGTCAACGTTCTCTTCCGCGGGCTTTTCGCTGGTGCTTTTGCCTTGCTCCTGGACAGACCGTTGCTGACGCACCGATTGAAGGAATCTGCTGGTTCGAGGCTTATTCGTAGACTCCATGCCGGTATCGCTTGGTTTATCATCAGGCTTAGAAATGAAATCGCTGATGTCTTGCTGAGAATTCGGCCAACGGAAAGGTGTTGGATTCATGCACGGACTAAAATCGACTTCGTCCTTGCTAGTTTCTGAACGATTTGTAATTTCCGCACTATTTGGATCGATTGTCGATCCGGAAACAGGACCGATCACAGTGTTGTCAACTAAAAACTGATTTTGTCTGCAGATTTTGTCGTCGGAATAGCTTTCTGGGCGTTCGCTATTAAACTGAACGTTATCTGTCCGACCGGGATGATTTTGGCACGACTCCAAAAGATGTTTTTTATTGACAGTGCCGTTTGAATGTATTACATCCGTTCCACCTATATGCCCGCTTGAATTATAGCCAGAGTCCGAAACAATATCACCGTCGGACTTGCTCTTGGCTATGGTTGAGGATTTTGTAGTCTGGGTCCAATCGGATGAGTTTTCTCTAGAATCCTCCTGCGACCTCGATCTTGGGATGAAATTACTGACGAAATTTGTTAAAAATCTATGCATGGCGTTGAAAGGGTTAGCCATAAAGTCTCTGTACGTGTTTTGTTGGGTGTTTTCTTCTTCTAAGGTGTCAAACATTTCGTGAAATGCAGAGTTCTGCAAAGGGGGAAGAGTTTCTGCGATGATGGGAGTTACGGGGGCTTTTGCAAACTCTTGGGACCCGTATATACTGAACACTTTTTCCGAGACGATAGGAGCGTTCCCAAACATGCTGTTCAATCCTGTTAAAGGGTCGGAAGACATCTTGCTGCCGATAATATTTTCTTTGAATTTAAACATTTCACTGTGATCGTTGGAAAATGAGTTATGCGCACTGGTTCCGTAATAGCGAGGGGCTTGAGCCCTGTGACGTTTGAAAATTCTGTACTCCATTGTGATAACTGTTTTTTTTTTTTGGCTAAACTAGTCTATATTTACACTCGCACAGATATCAGGTCATCGTGGCTTCGGCTTCCTCACGAACCCTGAAATGTTCTCCACAAATCATTCGGCCGGATAATGCTGCGACAGTCTTTCAAATCCAAGGTCGAAATTTTGATAAAACACTTCTTACGAAATCTTCCAGCTGCGATGTTGCTACAATTTTTCGAGTTTTCCGAACTACCGCGAGCGGCGTGATACTTTTTGAAATTCACTTTCGACACTTTGATCAATTTATATTCACTATCGATACGTTTTTCGCAAAGATACTCCATTATTTTGATGATTGGCGTGAGAATAATAATTTTCCTAGTTTCTTCTTTCAGCCATTTTGGGATAATGTCAACTTGTTTACGTTAATAGGGTTGCCATAATAACGCAAATATTTCCCACCACAAAATATTTTATTTAGGTATGCTTTTAGCCTCCTGTAAACGAGCGTTATAGTTGATATTTTTAGCTTTCGGATTTCCGATTTGATTTTTGTTTCAATTTTGAAAAACTGCACTCGCTCAGGAAATATATAGCGTTTTAAGTATTTCACGTGCTATTTTATTTTCAAATCTGCTTATTTGAATAAAAAATACTGCAATCATTACATACAAAACAAAATTAAATGGTGTGGGGTTTTGGTCCCGTGGCTTCTGTTGCGAAGTTTTGAGTCAGAGTTTCTAGGTTCGAATCCGCTCTACCCCAATTTGATACCTATTTCTTATAATGAGCCGCTCAGGCTCACAGAAAAGCATGAAATTTTAATATTTTTGTAAATAAATAAAAATATAAAATGAGTTTACCAAGACAACACTTTTAGCATTTTAATAGAAAAGACAAGTGGGTCATTTTAAAGATTAAGATGAATTTAATTTTCCTTCTGAGTTGTGATAGTTTTTTTATTCGTAATTCAGAAATCGGTAAACGCCTGTATGCTAGCGAGCTTAATCACTAAACCGCAAGCGCATTTTTGACAATGGCAACACTTGTTCACGTGAGTCAAATATCACGCAGATAATGAAAATGCCGTGCAACCGATGATTAATTTGTTGTTTTCCTAGAATAATGATTTGGGAAACGATGACGGTGAAAGCTATAAGAAGATCATGAAGTATCCACATATTGTAATAGGAATATTCCCAGATTTTAATAAAACATATTGCACGGTATTATTTACTTTTAGAACATTTATTGCATCAGCCAATTTTAGTTTAAATTACAGCCTGTAGATGTCAGTTGCATCAGTAACTAATTAATTTTGCCCTAATTTACGTTGACAAAGAAATAAAATAATGCGATGTTAGTATGTAGGAAATTTTATTGAATATCACGCATGAAGCGAGAACCTCGACTTATTTTTTTTACAAGGTTCATTTTACCAAAATACAAACCTATGTCATAAAAAGTTCAGTACCTACCTAAAGAGGCTTTTTTTTGTATTATCTAGCATCCAAATGATTGAAATCTAGATACGGCTTATGCAACACCGCTTATCATCGCAGGCAATAGGAAATAAGGATCTAGCGGATTTGGTGGTGTCTTATTTGGAAAATGTGACAAGAGGAAGACCGAGGAAAATTTGAAATAAAATTTCCTATATTCATTATTTAATTTTATTTCTTTATTTAACTTCTACAGAATATATGTACATTGGTGGGCTTATTACTAAGAAGCAATATCTTCCAACTGACTGTTTGAAATTAGTGGGCAGATAGTGCTTGTACATAAGTACATAATAACAAAAATATAATAAATAATAAACAAATCTTGACACAAATGATTTTTACAATACTGTATATTTATAAAACTGTAAATTTAAGAAAATATGGAAGGCAAGGGGATTCGGATCAAGTCAGGAGTTGAGAAGGAAGAGGTAGAGGAGGCAAGGAAAGGGTGATTTGATACACAGGTAGGATATTAACATTCATAAAATTTAAAAGTCTGTGCGGAGCACTGAGGCAACACATGGCGGTAGTGTAAAGGGCAAAGGGGTATACAGCACGCCTACCACATTGGGATGGCCTGTTAACGCACCGAGTGGCAGGTCTCCGGGAGAGGGTGATGAAGAGCTCCAACCTCATCATAAAGCGGCTTGTGGAGCACAGATGGGGGCTGGACATGTGGCGGCACTGGAGCACAGTGCTGCCGCATGTCCAGCCAGCGAGCTAATCTTCATCTACATCTCTCCAAATTTTCTTATTTTTTTTCTTTCGCCGTTTCTTTTCGTTATTTCTATTCTAATTTAGTTATTATTTTTAATTTCAATGTATAAAAAAAAATGTAAAACATATATGGCTGACTAAGTATTGCACCCACCACTTAGTCAAGCTGGAATAAAGAGTTATTATTATTATATCTGTCTCAGACCAAATTTTGCAGGAGATCAAAAACAAACTTGTGATTTTAAATAACTAATTCGTTTTATGTATGTATTTTTATATGCACATATCTTAATAAAACTAAATAAGTATTGCAACTACAGCTATATCCTTTTACCAGATTATGGAATACACTATTTTAGACGTTTTGTGGAACAAACTTAGAAAATAAAAAAATTGACAGATATACCCCTTTGCCATTACACTACCGATGTAAAGAATGTAGTGACAACCAGCATGTACCTTAATAACACTGGGTCAATATATTGCAGTACCCTATGCACTATTGGGTGCAGATAAGAACATAGATGATAGACCCCTAAAATTTTTACAAAACCCATTTTGGGCGAGTGTTTTTTACACCTGCAGACCATTGGCGATGGGATTTGATAATTATATACATACAGTTTGGACCACAATAAAGAAATTGGTACATAATATTCACAACTAAACATTAAATAATTCCTTATTTACTGACTATAAAACAAGGCCGGCGCAGAAGGTAAAAATACACTTCCTGTCCATAGGCGTCAATCCACCCAACGGGTACAAATACCTTTCCCGTCCCAAGTGTGTTAAGAGCGAGTGTTTTTGCCTAGAATTTTCACTCATGAATTACATGAAATTATAGTAACTTTAAACATAAAGAGTAAATCCACTCACGAGTAGGCATAGGCTTTGAAACTTATAAAGTTGAGTAGGGACATGATAAACAGTGTTCCATAAGCCGTAGCTAGATTTCAGAGTCACTTGGACGTTAGGTAATTTTAAAAAAAAAGTGTGTTAAGATGGAGAAATAGATGGAGAGTCGTGAAAATTATTACAATATGTGAAACAAAATAGTATCCCAATTCTACTGTGAATATACATTTCATAGCTTCTAATGTCCCTGTCACTGCCAACCTAAACAAAATCAAGTTTGTAATACCAACATAAAGTTTCTAAAAGTGCCCTGGTGTAGGCAATGAAAGGGATAATAGTTAATTAGTAAGTCAGCTGTCAAGTCGCTCACTCCTTTCAACAATGTCATATATCAAAAATTGTCAATTTTCAGTTGTGCATGTTTTCGGAATGCCCAGAAAATGCACTATATCCCAGCAAAAGCGGCATATTACTAACTTAATATTTACCCGCTACAGGGTAGAAAGTGTTGTTCTTGCATTTTGAAGAAAAGGTATTGTTTAATTATTTTTTAAAATGTACTAAATATTTTTCAAATGGAGAAAAAATATTCAGGTTTTACTCAATAAGACCTGTTGCACAGTAAAAAGTTAATAAGTGGATTGACATTTATTTTCAATATATTTTATTATATTTTCAAACTTTAAAAACGATCTTCTGAGAAATCAAGTTTTTTGATATATTATATGACGCTGTTGAAAGGAGTGAGCGAAGTATCATCAAGTATAACCCATAGTGTGAATAATCCAGTATCCGTTTAATAAATTGACAAGAAATATGAATTTCATTAATTGATTCGGCAGTCACTTTGTGGTGATATCTATCTTTCCATTTTTAATTTAAAGTTTTACTAAGTAAAAACCACTTTTTCTTAAAATCTATTGGTTGATACATTCCACATCATTTTCTATTATTTCAAAATAGAAATACATATTTGGGTTTTTATTATTTACAAAAATACTTAAATTTCATACTTTTTCTGTGGGCCTTAGTGGCTCATTATTAGAAATAGGTATCAAATTGTGGTAAAGTGGGTTGGAACCCAAAAACTCTGACTTAGAGTCCACGACACTAACCACGGGACCACAACCCGACACATATTTTCAAACACGGTGTTTGAAAATGATGCGGGATGCATCGAAATATGTGTCACAATAGGTTTTAAGAAATAGTGGTATTTACCAAGTAAAACTTAAACAAAAAATATGGATATAATTAAAATGTAACTTTGTTTTAAAATCAATATAAATATTTTATTATAACTTAATTATAACTTCTTCTTCTCTTCTTCTTCATTCCATGTTCGCTCCCTAGGTGGAGCATATGGCCAACACGAGTCGTCTCCAAGTCACTCTGTCATGCGCCATCTCCTTGGCTTCCTCCCAGGTCAGACCGGCGTCTCGAAGTTCCGCTGAGTATAGTCGGTGAATGGTCGTCAGCGGCCTTCCGGGGCGCCAGGAAAGAATAATGTCTACCGGTTTCCAAGCTAACCGCTTCTTTATCAAGACCGATTAATAATAGTCTTGATAAAGAAGCGGTTAGCTTCGAAACCGGTAGACATTATTCTTAAGTTATAATAAAATATTTATAGTGATTTTAAATAAAGTAACATTTTAATTATAAAATGAAAAATCACAAAGTTAGTGCTTCAAATATTAATTATAAAAAATATGGAGTTTGGATATTGCTCTATTTTACATTGGTATTTGCAGCCGCGAGCAGTGATGATTTGAGAGAGAGATGCGAAGAGCGTATGGGAGAACTTGCTCCATTCAATATCTTGTTACATTCCCGCCTTCATATAAGGGTAGTCATAGTGGCCAGCTGATTTGAGGACATTGTCTTCGCTAATATCAATATGTTGAGGAGGGATGAGGGCGGCTGCTGCATTCCTGCAACAAAAAATACACTTTTTTGACATCTCTGTTCGTAAACGACTGTTTACAAGTGACACGAACGTTTTAGAAGTGATTGTGAGTCCGTCAACCATGATAAACGCAGTGGCAAGCTATCGACGTTGAAAACCGACAAAAACATTAACAAAAGCAAAGAATCGATGATCGTTAACCGCAAATTGACAATTAAAGAGATGGCAGAGGAGTTGGGCATCGCTTTTGGATCCGCTCAAGACATTTTGGTTGATGATTTGAGCCTCCAACGTGTTGCTGCAAAAGTGGTGCCGAAAAACCTGAAATTCAAGCAAAAACGGGACCAATTTGAAGTCAAAAAGACATGATTTTCTAGGCTAAATCTGACCCAATATTCATCGGATCATTACAGGAGACAAGACGTGGATTTATGACTATGACACGCAATCCAGACATCAAGCAAGTGAATGGCATGCACCAAATAATCTGCGACCGAAAAAACCACATTGTTTTCAGTCTAAATATCGATTTAGATGAATAATCTTGTATTTTTTATTTTCTGAATAAATTTCGGGAACTTTTTGATCGAGGTAGGTATGGCAGTGCGGGTATTCATTTAATTTATTTAAATAGTAAAATAAATGATTAAAGAAAACACTTCGTTTTTTACCACTTGAGTTTTATTATAGATACATGTTTCAGAAGTTAAACTTCCATCATTCAGGTCTGTATAATAACTAAAATATAAAATATAAAATTGTTCTATAAATAAGGAGAGGAGAAAGTAAAGGGAAGGGGTTAGTCAAAGGACGGAGTTTGAAAACAAAGGAAAAATGGAAAGCAATGGTGAAGAATTTTGAAACAATATATTATTTAATAAATTATTATTAGAATTCAGGTTTTTTTGGATTTCTAAATTTTCAAGATAATTCATAATTTGGCCTTTATATGGAACAATTTTATATTTTATATTTTAGTTATTATACAGACCTGAATGATGGAAGTTTAACTTCTGAAACATGTAGTCTATAATAAAACTCAAGTGGTAAAAAACAAAGTGCTTTCTTTAATCATTGTAACATGTCTTACCACAAAGTTAATGCCGAAACAATAAATAAAATATAGTAAAATGAATGCGATACGTACCTTCCTTCAGATATGAGAAAGTTGTATGTAGAACAGGCATACTCGGTTATAAGTAATTCGCAATTCAACCCCATTTCTTTAACCATTTTATTGACCTTACTTCCATACTCCTTAGTGCTACGTTGGTCACCCAACCCAATCACCTGAAACATAATTTTAAAAATCAATTATTAAGAAGGATAAAACAGAGCGAATGCCGTTGAAACAGAATATCCTAAGGAATATGTAAAATAGGGGGACATATCGCTCACTCCTTTCAACAACGTCATATATTAAAAAAAAATATTTTTCAGGAGATCGTTTTTAAAGTTTAGAAATATAATAGAATTAAAAATAAATATCACTTATTGAACTTTTTATTGTGCAACAGTTTTTTTTAGGTAAAACCTGAATGTTTTTTCTCCATTTGAAAAATATTTAGTATATTTAAAAAAAAAATTTCACAATACCTTTTCTTCAAAACGCAAAAACAACACTTTCTGCCCTGTAGCGGGTAAATATTAAGTTAAAAATATGCCGCTTTTGCTGGGATATAGTACATTTTCTGGGCATTCCGAAAACATGCACAACTGAAAATTGACGATTTTTGATATATGACGTTGTTGAAAGGTGTGAGCGAGAATGTGCCTTAAGAATATGAACTAATTTCTAAGAATTTACATACTTTTTTTGAATTTGAAATTATGTCTCTGTATTCATATGATCACCTTCCCTTCATGTGTTAATGATCAAGATAACACTGTGTATACATCATGCAGTGCCCTATGCACCATTGGGGTGCGGATAAGGGTTTGAATGAATGAATGAATTCATATATAGATATTAAGATAAACACAAATATAATTGAGAAGAACAGAGGTAAACAGTTCATATACTCGTAAACTTTATTACAAGCGTATTCATATGTTTATAATATTAAAATATTTGAAGTTTTCCCAACACAGATACCACTAGAAAAATATATAAAGGTGAGGCAACAATATTTAGGGCGCTCATTAAACTCAGAGTTCAGTACTGATTACAATTTAGTCGCAAATCATCAAGCTCACTGTATTCAGACCTCAGTACTGTATAGAATTGAGAAGCAAGACATCGTGACATTAAAACATAATAATAAATCCCTTACCGCACCCCAATGGTGCATAGGGCACTGCTTCATATAAACGCAGTGTTATCTCGATCGATTACACATGAAGGAAAGGTGATTAGCCTTCCGCTTCAGGAACCAGTCCAGGGTAATATTGAATAAATATTAGAGTGAAAAAATCACTTATATTTATTTTACCTCCCTTGGGAATTGAACCCGGGACCTCCAGAACGGTAGGCGAGCATGCTGACCATTACACTACGGAGGCGGACAAAACATAATTTGATTTAATTTAAACTTACCAAAAGATCTATCTTTGGTTCCAGAACAGTAAACAGTGCAAGCGATTCTTTTGTGATCTCCTCTGCTCCGCTAATATTCCAAGATAGAACAGATCTGTAATGATACATTAGTAAAAACACATTTGTATGTTGAAGATGTCTGTTGTGTATTGTTTCAGCATTCCTTTTGTGGTAAGGCATGATCAAATCGACGGCCCTTACGTAAAGTACTATATCTGCAAATCTGTTACTTTACAGGAGAGAGCTAAGAAGATTTTTTCAACGTATTCCTTTTTATTAATTCACGGTTATATCTGACATTCACAACTAGAATTAAACATTCAAAAATACGATAAAATAATGTATTCAATCGTTTTAAAACTTTATGCTTTGTCAAAATTAAGTAGTTAGCGTTTTAGGAGTTCAAATCGGTTACTTTACAGGAGAGAGCTCAGAAGATTTTTTCAACGTATTTCTATTTATTCATTAGTGGTTTTATCTGAAATTCTAAACTAGTATTATACATTTGAAAACACAAAAAATAATATGTTAAATCGTTTTTAAACTTTATGCTTTGTCAAAATTAAGTAGTTAGCGTTTTAGAAGTTCAATTCATTTCGAAAATTCGATGTAGATAGCGTCTTATACGCCTGAAAACTAGGCGTAATTCATTTTATTTAGTTTTTTGTTTGTTTATATTTGTAGACAACGGTCAGTTGATAACGTACACCAAATATCTCAAAATTGACAAAAATGTAGTTAGAGCACTTTACGTAAGGCACGTCGAAATTATAAATATAATACTTGTTTTTTGTCACTTGAGTATTATATTATTACGACTAGTTTCGGAAGGATGGTAAAACGACATAGTCGCAGTGGGAGGTAAAAACCGGCTGCAAGTAGCAACCGACCAGAGGAAATGGAAAGAAGGGGAAGAGGATATCCAGCAGTGGAGGTCAGAGGGCTCATAAAGAAGAAGTTCCGGAAGCTACAGATGTTTCCATCTATGGGTTTGAATATAAAATCCTTGAATGTTAATATTCAAACTCGTAGAAGGGAGCAATTGTAGCCTCCGAAACAACTCATAACTATAGAATACCAAAGTGTACCCTAAGACCAACATGCACTAAAGGTTTCAGCACAAACATGCGTTACGAGCCGAGGTTAAACATGCACTAGGATTAAACATATTAACCGGATCCACGCGGCTCATTCCCTGTACGCGGCTGACATAACCGTTTGTGTTTTTACTTTACTCCAAGTTTCGAACCTCAGTTCAACTTGGAGGGATTTTTTCATGGTGTGGAACTTTGGATAAAATAATACGTCAATCCTTGGCCTTATGACGTCTGTTGAAATATCTGACTAATAATTTGTAACATCACAAGGATAAATAAAAGAACAGATCCCTGATTTTTCTTGCGGTCGGTAATTAGTTCGCGCCATAATCATACCCTATATCTGTCTCACTCTCGACGGTACGCATCACCAGTGGGTAAGAGTGACACACGATGCGTGCTTTGATTTATTTATGTTACAATCTTATTTGTTTATATTACGATATATTTCAAGAATAATGTGACACGAGTGTATTATAGAGTACCAAAAAGGCACAATGAATCCCATTGAACATTTTTGTTTAAGAAAATAAATCGTTTTTTAACTAAAGACAAGATGAAAGTAATCATTTAAAAAACGGCGAAATACCGCCGCGCACGGGCGTCTCTCAGGAACAAAGTGAACGCGGTTGAAAGGTTAATAAACCAGCTTATATACTCTTAGGATGAAAGGAGTGGGCGGGGTTTGAATTGGATATTGACGAATCTTGCTTAACCGATGTTGAATCAAATAATGGACTGTAAGTAAAATTTATTTGGTAGTTCATTTAAGTTTTAATTAAAATTTTATTTATATTTTAAAATGTCTTAGACTAAGCAATCTATGGGAAGGGATTAACCTTGGGTATGATAAGCAAGGCAAATAATGACTGCAACTCAAATAAAAATCATCAACAATCTCCTTATCATTCATCGTTCACTTTGTGTACTACCACTTTAAAAAACACTACTTTATGACTACCAGTTTCAATTTTTTTTGGTATTACACAAATTACACAAAGTGAATGGTAAAAAGAATTTTATATTACCATACTACAAAGTTAACAATGCTTTAAATATATTTTAAAAAATCATTATTCATATAAATTTCACTTAGAAAATTGTTGTTGGGCGGTTTTTTCATCAACCCCGACCCTAATTAATTAAGGCGGCGTCGTGGCCTAGTTGGGTAGACGCTCGACTGTAAAACTGGCATCACGGGTTCGATTCCCGCCAATTGCAAAATGAATTCAAGAAAGATTTATTTTTAATTGGTCTGAGTGTTTGTGATGTGTTTTTCAGATTTACCTTCCCTGTCATTATCCTACCTACAGACAAGCATCTAAAATAGACGCTTTGCGGGTTTTTTCTTTAAAAAATATATATTTTACTCTGGCAGTCTGCCGCCTGACTCTCAGTATACTAATCACAAGTAGCCGCAACACCCAATTCCAATCTGTACAATGTTTGCAGGCGTCTCTCGCGCTCTACCTAAAGTAAGCAAATAGAACGCTCGCAAGTGTCTCCCGCTCTCTACCGACAGTATGGAAAAGGACCCTAATTATACTCTGGCAGTCTGCCGCCCGACCCTCAGTATACTAATCTCAAGTAGCCGCAACACCCGATTCCCATCTGTACAATGTTTGCAGGCGTCTCTCGCGCTCTACCTAAAGTAAGCAAATAGAGCGCTCCCTACTGAAACGGCGTGATGGTAGTAGTAGTAGTAGTAGTAGTGTTATTTTCATATTATTTATATTTTATTTCAAGGAGGTCCGCCTCCGGTCAGCACGCTTGGCTACCGTTCTGGAGGTCCCGGGTTCGATTCCCAGGGGGGGGTCAAATAAATATAAGTGATTTTTTCACTGTAATATTTATTCAATATTACCCTGGACTGGTACCTGAAGCAGAGGGCTGTTCACCTTTCCTTCATGTGTAAACGATCAAGATAACACTGCGTTTCTATGAAGCAGTGCCCTATGCACCATTGGGGTGCGGATAAGGGTTTTATTTTATTATTTCAATGATATTTTACCTGTGTAGTATGATAAGTGGTCCTAATATCGTTGTTTTGTTATTTAATCGGAAACCAACCTGAAAAATAATCCATATTAATTAATACACATTCATAAACATAGTAGATCTTCCTGGAATAACATCTAGAGGAAGATCAAAAAATTAATGGATGCCACAGAAAGATAACATGATTTGAAGGCATGGCCTTGGTGACGTTACCCAAGATAGAAGGACCTGCAACCTGAAGACGAGAAGAACTTACCCCAACAGCCCACAAAGACGATTAGTTGGGAAGAAGAAGAAGAAAACACATTTATAGACAAGACAATAAATATTCTTAATTATCGTCGTAATAATCGTCAAGTATGTATGGGGAGATGCATGAACGTGGAAGAGGCGAAGAATGTTTGCAAAGACAGAGTGGTGTGGCGTTTTATTCTCTGCCTACCCCTGCGTACGGAAGCAGAGTGATGGTTAGTTAGTTTTAAAAATAAACTCTTGACTGGTATCTAAAGAAACAATTATCTAGCCTTCAAGTGATCCCCGATTGCCACTTTGAATCCAACTGATGCAGTACGGCTGTCCAAACTCAAAACACAGTAAGGGACATTTTTTTGTAGTACGTTTCTTTTGGATTTTTGGACTGAGTAGATTCTACTCAGGCCAAAAATGCAAAAAAAAAACATATTACAAAAAAATGTCCCTTACTGTGTTTTGAGTTTGGACAGCCGAGTACCATATGCACTATTTTATGCAGGGGGAACAGAAACATTTTACTGTTTTCTTCACTTCTTGAGTTTTTTTTAAAACTTACATTACTAATGCCGTCGATGAATAGCGCTCGCTCGAACTCTTTGTTTAAGAAAGTAATTGTGGTCTTGCCGTCTGAATCGTAGGCGCTGCCATGTCGAATAGGGTAGGCACTGAAATTAAACAAAAAATAAAGAAAATATGTTTTCGGGTTAACGAATCATTAAATTAAATGCATAAAAATGCATAAATATGTAACATATCTTACAAAATATCATTTACTGTGTTTTTATTTTATAAATCATAGCTAACTGCGGACTAGATAATAACATTAAATAAGCATGTTTTCTGAATAAACTTACCTCAAGAAGGGCTTAATTTGAGTTTTTATAGAGTGTCCTATAACTCTGCGGCAAATATTACTTAAATAACTCATTTTAATATTGTTTTAAGTCAGTTTTGACTTTTGACATCCAGTTTTAGGTTATGTGAGTATTTTAAGAACTGTCAATTTTTTAGAAGCCCAGTCTACATGTTGATGGGCAATATCTATGCATAAAAAAATCATTTTTTTTAAAGGGGTACCTACTAATATGCGCAGCACGTTTTTTTTTTTTTTTTTTTAATTTTGTAGATGGGTACAAATTTAATTAGGTTCTTAAAATCGATAATACTTCTTCAATTATTGATGTACACTAAGATCAACTCCCCTTTCTCAATAAAAATGATGTCAAGAAATATATATTTTTAACTTTGCCGCTAACAATAGTTTTTTACTGGCATTTTCGTGTTTAAAAATATCGAATGAAGGAATCTTATAAAGGAAATATTTAAATTTAAAAAAAAAAATTATTTGTATTTTTATTATTTACAAAGTACTTCAATTTCGCACTTTTTCTGTGAGTCCAAGAGGCTTATTATTAAAAAACAGTTATCAAACTGTGGTGGAGTGGGTTCGAATCTAAAAATTGTTACTCAAGAGTCTACGACACTAATTATGGGACCGTAGTCCGACAACTAGTCTTTTTTAGATCTAATGTTCCTTCTGAGCGATAACAAATTCCGAATTGAAAAATCCGAAATCGTTAAACGCCATAAATAAATTACTCGTCTGCTGGCACCTATGCATTAGGATCTTCTGGGAAAAATCTATGGTCAAGATTGAGCGCTGTCGAGTTTTCTGTTTATTTAGCAATTTTACTGAGATTGATAATATTCAATCGAGAAATGGTAATTGTATAATTTTAATTTTTACGTTGTTTTTTAACATCACACCTCCTTTCCATTCCATTCCTTTCATCAATTTCCTGTCAAAACATTATGTTGTCGGTTTGAAAAATAGAATTTAGGTTAGATCTGTCGGCGCAACTTCGTGTTATTTTTACCCGGAAGATTTTTGAAACACATTGTGTTTTATTAATTTATACACACAAGCAAAAATTAATGTATCCCTTTCATATTATAGCCCTATATTAAGTCTTATTTTGCGTAATTTCTCCACGAATCCCTTTTACAAATGTCAAATGTATGACAGAACGTCGAATGGCATTATTTGTTCAATATCGAAAAAAAATATCGTTTGATGTTTGTGCATTATATTCAATGGTAGTTTTTATAAGTGCTTATTTATTTATTCTGGTTTATTCAAAACAGCTACCTTAATCCAAAAGGTTTCATCGAGTGACAATTTACCCATCGGCATACAGCTGCCTAGGAATATTTTACATTCATACATCCGTCCGTGGTAGTTCATATTATAAAGTTACTTTCGTGTGATATCTACAAGTCAGTATATAAAACTTTTGATAATGCATTTGTTATTATTTTTATACAAATTTATTTACGGCACTTGACCAAAGATGATGTCCCTGTAAAGATAGAATTATCCTTTTGACTAAAATATTAACAAAAATCAGTTGGAATTCAAAGCCATCACGCCGCTTCCCCGCAGGGGTAGGCAGAGAGAATAGAACACCACTCTGCTTTGCAAACATTCCTCGCCTCTTCCATGCTTATGCATCTCCTCATACACACCCGCCGATTGTTACGACTCCTAACCTGACCCCTTTCAAGTATTTGGCATACCTGATTGTGCCAAGTTTTTCTCGGTCTTCCTCAGCTTCTTTTTCCAATTACATTCGCCTCATAAATTTGTTTTATCATTCTTTCCTCACTCATTCGTTCTACATGTCCAAACCATCACAACACACCTTTCTTAATTTTATCGATAATGCTTGTCTCAGCTTTGCATTCCTTCCTTATTTCACTACTCAAACATCTATCATACATTGTTTTGTCGCACATTCTTCTGAGAGATCGCATTTCGACTACATTCAGTCTACTTTCATCCTTCTTTTCCCAACTGCATGTTTCACTTCCATACATTAGGGTCGGAACCAGGACTCCGTTGTGCACTGCCAGTTTAGCTTTCGCTGATAGGTTTTTATTGGCCATAACTAATTTCAGTAAACCATTCACTTTGTTCCCAGCATTTAATCTCCTTTCTATGTCTTTATCAATCTTTCCATCCCTAGAAAACATACTATCGAAATATACAAAATCATTTACCTGTTCCAAAATCTCTCCATTTACCAATATTTTACACTCAGATCTACATTCATCTCTTTCAAAAACCATTATTTTGGATTTGCTAACATTCATCAATAAACTACTTATATATTTTATCACTTTACCCATTATATTTTATATTGATAATCTCATTTTTAAACTTAAGTTGTAATAAATATATATCACCGGGAGGGAAAGGTTGAAAAAACTGATAAGCAGATCGGTTCGAAATATCACTAGATTTTTTTTCTTCAATCATATAGCCGTTTGGCATTTCTGTAGTTAATTTTTGCATTCATTCCAGTCCCACACGATACTGTTGGTGCAGCCGGGGGTCAGGCCCGAGACGCGGACGTACTCCGACTACGAGAGCGTCAACGACTGCATGGAGGGCGTCTGCAAGATATACGAGGAGCACTTGAAGCGCAGGAACCCCAACACCCCCACCATCACATACGACATCTCGCAACTCTTTGACTTCATAGACCAAGTAAGACAGACGTTAATCTAACCTTGCGTCTTCTTCATCATAGTTTTTATCAAGAATTAACAATAAATATGGGAGTCGAACACTGCTATATATCCTTCCAAACATTTTTAATTTGCTGCCAACGGATGTTAGAGGTCAAAATGAAATAAGGAACCAAGGCAAAATAAAGGAATGGGGAATCAAGAGTTAATTTTATGAAAATTGTAAAATGTTTATATTCTTAATTTTTTTCTCTTTTTTGTGTGTATATTAGGTTAAAATGGTTAAAAACAATAAAAATGTATTAAAAAAGAACTCCACTGACAAGACACACAAGGTGGCTTGGTGGGTCTCTGCAAAAAAAAGTTCTAAATATATATAAATTGTGATTTAAATAAATGTATACAAATAAAAAAAAAATCCTTACATTTCTCTCTTTTTGCACAATATTCATATACCATCAACACAAATGTGCAAAGGCAAATAGCCGTAAGTTAAAAACAGTAGTTTTGAGATTAACGAGTTTGTAGTTAACTTAAAATGATGCTTTTTGCCAACACATGTCGCTCACTCCTTTCGACAACGTCATATATCAAAAATCGACAATTTTCAGTTATGCATGTTTTCAGAATGCCCAGAAAATGTACTATATCCCAGCAAAAGTGGCATATTTTTAACTTAATATCTACCCGCTACAGGGCAGAATGTGTTGTTTTTGCATTTTGAAGGTATTGTTTAATTATTTTTTTAAGTGTACTTAATATTTTTTTAAATGGAGAAAAAACATTCAGGTTTTACCTAAAAAGATCCGTTGCACAGTAAAAAGTTCAATAAGTGGCTGGATATTTATTTTTAATACTTTTTATTAAATTTTTAAACTTTAAAAATGATTTGCTGACAATCAAGTTTTTTTATTTGTTCTCGAAAGGAGTGAGCGATGTGTTTATATTCAGACCCAAAGATGGAAGCATCTGTAGCTTCTGAAACTAGTCGTTTAAATAAAATAAATATAACTCAAGTGGTAAAAAACAAGTATTTTTCATTAACTATTTCATCATGCCTTACCACAAAGTGAATACACAAAGCCAAAACAATAAATATTGATTTATTTACTATCATGTTTTGCTGACTGTATTTTTCCACTTTTCAGTTGGCAGACCTGAGCTGCCTGGTATACCAAAAGTCCACAAACACGTACGCGCCATACAACAAAGACTGGATTAAGGAAAAGATCTACGTGCTGCTACGGCAGGCGGCTGGGCAGACCGACTAGACCCACCGACTCTTCAATTTGTGCATACCGACTTTTGTGTAAAGAGTGACGTTCTACCTTGTGTGTTTTCCGTCGGCAGACAAAAGGACTCGCCACTCAATGTGTTTATATTTTTTTAAATGATCGTAAATTTTTGATATCTGCTGTAGAATTCACGTTGTTTTTAAAAGTAAAATGTTTGAATTTCATAGTTTTTCACGGGCTGAGAGCGCTTGTGCACTACGCGGAATGTTACCGTTCGGCAGTCCGGTTTATAAAAATAAAAACGACTACGACAGTTTAGCGTGATCTAATTAATGCCCAACGTGTTCATGCACCAATCAAGATCACCGATCCGAAGAAAGATGGACAAAAGCACAAGCCAATCCAAGCCAATCATCCGTTTTATCACGCTAACTGAAGTGCTGGAAGGTAAAATTCCGTGCAGTGCACAAACGCCCTGATAGTGTTTTTTGGCAACAGGCTAATTTAACCCATTGCACCACTTACAAAGATGACATAATTTCTTTAATGTTTTTCGCAGATACTTTGTGGCACATTTATTAACATTATAAAATAAAACAACTTTGTTTAAACCACTTTTTATTGGTACACTTTTTCCAACCGGTTTCGACAAGAACCTTGTCATCATCATGGTTTATGTACTAATTCTAAAACATTGAAATACTCATAGTTAGGTTATAGTTAATTATCCTTCCCTTACGATACCAAAAACTTCCACATAACCAATAAACAGTGGTTAAAACAAAGTTGTTTTATTTTATAAAGTTTATGACTTAATTTGTTCATACAACACTATTTAATTTTTCTTCTTCTTTATATAGGACTATATTCTATCATTCTCCGGTCCGCTCCTGGGAGGTAGAAGACCAGCTGTCTCTCCATCGTTTAGGTGGTCTTCCTGGGGGTCTGATCCCGCTTATACTGCTGTCTTCTGCTATCCTCACTACTCGATCCAAACTCGCTCTTCCAACATGATTTCTCCAGAAATGTCTTCTTTCTTTTCCCCATCGCACAACATCTTCAACGTCGCAGATTTGTCTTTTTTCAGAGTTTCTTATTCTGTCGCGAAGTGTTAGGCCTGCAATGGGTCGTAGAGTCTTCATTTCGGATGTCCTAAGAAGGCTTTTTGTTGTCGCGGTGTCGGCTCTAGTTTCTGTGCCATATATCATGATCGGTCTTACAAACACTTAAAAATTCTCACCTTACTCTCTTTCAGCATGTGTTTATTTCTCCGTACAGCATCTTTCAAGCATCCAGCTACAGCAGCGGCCTTGTTTGCTTGCTCTCTTATTTAATTTTGACACATTTTTTTATTACAATAACATTACACACAAAACAAAAATGGTAAAACTTAAAAAAGCATAATTATTTTGTGTTGGTAAGCTAGATAATTATGGCTCATCCCCAGGTAGTTTAGGAAGGGTGTGTTCAGTTCATAGTTGTAAAAGTTACACTGATATTCAGTTTTAATGTAAAAAAAAAATCACTTCAAAGACAAACAGCCAAATAGCCAGCTTTGTGAGTCTGTGACAAATTGACCTTGGCCGGCGATTCGCCGGCTTTGTGTAGCAATGGGTTAAATATCTGTTGTAGAATTCACGTCCTTATAAGTAAAATGTTTTAATATCTCAGATTTTCACGGGCTGATAGTGTTTTTTGGCAGCGTTGATCTAATTTGATGTGTTATTGTCACCTTACGTGTTTCAAATAGGTACCGTACTGCTGTACGTTGGTTTGTAAATAATTTTCACCTCTTCGTTGAAAATAATTTAGTCCTCATTACTGAGGGTTGTGATCGTAGTGGAAGCAATGACTCTTCTCCAGTTATCCCTTGACTGCGCTGCCTGTAGTGCTCCATCCACCTTAATTCCATCATGTGGGGATCTTCCTCTCCTTCTCTTACCCTCCAGGCTACCCATCACAAGCAGTTGTTCCAGGATATCCTCATTGCCATGCGCAACGTGTCCAAAAAACTGAAAAATCCGTTGAGTACAGACGTTGGCCAAAGTCAAGCCATTCAATAGTTCCTGGCAAATGGACCCGTTGGTGCGTCTAGCTGTCCATGGGATTCACCACATTTTAAATGCGTCAATTTTTCTCCTTTCTGCTGCTTTTATGGTTTATATTTCAGCAGCACGTAGCGCTGCAAGTTAAGGTAGTCAATACAAACTCGACTTTGCATGTTTTTTTTTCAATTGATTTATTTAAGCGGTTTGAAGATGACAGAGGACACATTTATTTGTGATTTTATTAGTCACAGCACAAATTTAAAATTTTGCAAAAAAAGTATAGTAATTTACGAGAGATATATTACAGTTAAGCCACGATATAACGGACCTCTATTTGACGAATTTCTGATATAATGGACAAAAATCCGGTCAAATGTAAAAAAAAATTAATCTTCTATTAACATACTAAGGACGGGAAAGGTATTTCTACCCGTTGGATGGAATGATGCTTAGTGACGGGAAGAACATTTTTTATCTTCTGCGCCGGCCTCATTTCAACGTCAGAGCAGAAGGAATTATTTAATGTTTTTATATGAATATTATGTACCAATCTCTTTGTTAAGGTCTAAGCTATATGTACACAATTATATGATCCTGTCGCCAGCAGTCCGCAGGTGTAAAATAACACCCGTCCGAAATGTGTTAATATTATTTTATTACTCATTTAAGTGTCGCCGCAAACAATTTTTCGCAGCCATGATAATCAGAAATTACATTTCAAAATTTCATAAGTGCAAACAAAACTTGATTACTTTTTTAAAGAAAGATTACTGAAAGCAAGCGCGTTGATATCAAACAGCAAAGTCACTTCACGACGACTGTCCCAAGACAATAAATAGAATTTTGTTTGTGTTTTGTATCGTTTATTTATATCTAAATGGGGTTTACGTATTTTAAAAAAAAAAAATATTTTAAACCTATTTTTATATTTATTGTAACTGCAGACAGTTGGTAGAATTCAATATTGAATTGTTGGGTAATATATCCAAAATTAAACTCGGGTATTGGATTGAATTTTACTTTTATTTACATATATATATGATAACATGTGACGCGTTCAAACACTTGATAATGTCTTAATAAGACGAAATTGCGTCACATATTATTATATATGTACATGTAAATAAAAGTAGAATTCCATCCAATAACCGTGTTTAACTTTGGATACATTTTTATATAATTGACTTTTGGCTTAAACTGAAACCCTCTTCAATTAGTCTGTTGTATCGAGGTTTTACTGTATTATCAAACATCTAGTTTAAGGTATTTTTGTAATAATGGCAGTTGAAGTATAGAATCCTCATTAAAAATTATAATGTGTAACGCAAATAAGGGATATATGATATAAAAGAAAAATCTCTACCCTGCGATAATCTAAAACAAAGATATTTTTTTCTATTTTTCAAATTTATATATTAACCATTTAAGTGCTGAGATTTTTTTCTTATATGTATGCTAAAATTGCCGTAGACTTTTTTGCAAAAATGGTCCTTTTTATTAGGTGTGTCAAAATCAACAATATTTTTATCGAATATTGTCCGATTTTAGTAATTCTTTCTGATATTAGTTTTTTTTTAGTGGGGATTGCATTTATTATTTACCTTGCTTATTATGTACAAGGTTTATAGATTGTTTAGTGGATTTTTGTTTCTTCTAGCTAATTAAATATGTTTTTATTTGAATCTGTGTTGGGATAGATAATCTAGTGTGGGCCAATCAGGAATTCGTCAGTATTTGCTCATTGCTGGGAGGAAACCACGTTGCACTCCTCAGGAGAAGGCGGACTGCTGACTGTCATCAGCAGACCTTCCGTTCCACTAGAAGAGGGTTCGGCATTTTGTGTCCTAGCTTGGTTTATGTTACCAATGTCCTTCACTAGTTTTATCATGTATGATACCACCTCTCTTGACTGTTCCTTATGAACTATCACGGATCCGATGTTGGATAGGTCCTCACCCAGGCTCCTGATATTGGTTGAGAACATATCAAACTATTCAAATATAACAGCATTTTGTAATAAACATACTTATTTATATTTAAAAATAAATGCAATTTGAGAAAAAAATGCAAATTTTCATTTGCACGAATTAACACAGGGTTCTCACTCACTCATAACCGTCAATCTTTCTCCTTTCTGCTGCTTTTACAGTCCACGTTTCAGCAGCATAGAGAAAAATGGAGTGGACCGAGCTCCTGACAAGCTTCATCTTGGTGTTGTTACTCACACCCCAGGCTTTTCAGATTTTTAATTAATGTTATACTTAGTAAATACCACTATTTCTTAAACTCTACTGTGACACAAGTTTTGATGCATTCCGCATCATTTTCTAACACCGTTTGTGTTCGAAAATGATGAGGAATGCATCGAAACACGTGTCACAGCAGGGTTTAAGAAATAGTGGTATTTACTAAGCATAACATTAATTAAGAATGGATAGATGTTACCACAAAGTGACTGCCGAATCAATTAATGAATTTTTCAGATTTTGTCTAGCTTAGATTTTTCACAAATTTAGGTTATTTTTGATGAATTGTCGCAATTTTGTTTTATGCCATTAATATCTTGATTTTTCTCTGTTATAATCTCCGATACCAAAATTAACGATTTTTCAAACAAACTCTTTTGTAAATGGGTATATTATCATTCCAATTTCATATATATATCGTAGTCATACAGGAGAAAGTGACCAAGTGCATTGTTTTGCAAAAACGTGATCATTGACTATTTGATATCTTACTAGATTAATATTGCCCTGAAAAACATCCCAAAGGGTTTTAAACTTGGAAGTATAATATACTGACTTATTTTATTAAAATTAAACACTTGAATAAACCACTTTAAAGAGTTTTATTTATATTTATGACTAGTTTCAAAAATGACAGATGTTTTCATCTTCTGGTACAAATTAAGTTTTAATTTGTACCAGCAGATGAAAATATCTGTCGTTTTCGAAACTAGTCATAAATATAAATAAAACTCTTTAAAGTGGTTTATTCAAGTGTTTAATTTTAATAAAATAATCATGTTATTCCACAAAGTTAATGCCGAATCAATAAATAATATAAATTGACTTGTTAAAAATGGCTAACTGCATTGGTGTTTATTTTGTTGCCAAGCAAAAGTGACTTAAATGGCCCTCCTGAACATTTTACGTTTTGGTAGTTGGTCACTTTCTCCTGTACGGCTATGATATATATGTAATTCAGTGTTTGCAAGGGTGGTGACTGACCGGAGCCATTTTGTCGTAACGTAACATGTTACGATGCGAGCATTCGTATAGTCAGTACAGTGAGCCGGGTGCTCTATCCATAGTTTCGGATGCTTGCCGCGAGCGATGTTACGATGAAATGCTCCGGTCAGTCACCACCCTAATGATTACTACTTTATAAGAGTTGTACCCTTGTGGCGTGCATTTATCATTTGAAGTAATTCTGACTTCACTTTGTCATTTTTTATTTTTTTCTACATCTGAATGGAAATTATCTGTTTGTACTGTGAGATTTTTTTTAAAAATGTGTATAAAAAATAAATAATAAATAATGATAAATACTACTTACTTATTTATTGATTTGACGTTTAATTTGTAGAACTCCATTTTAATTTATGTTTTAATTTTAAATCAAACACAGATTTTTTGAGTCTACTATTTGTACAAGTTGTATTTTGTTAAAAAAAACACATCAAAAGTTTATATTGTGACAATTGTTTCGCCTTATTAGGACATTATGATAGTGCCCTAACAAGGCTAAACAATTGTCACAATATAAATTTTTATGTGTTTTTGTTAAGAAAATACAACTTAGTAGACTCAAAAAATCTGTGTTTGATTTAAAATTAATACATAAACTACATACTTACTTATAACCCTTATCCACACCCAATGGTGCATAAGGCACTGCATCGAATTGACGCAGTGTTTTCTTGATCATTACCTACATGAAGGCAAAGTTATCACTCTTGCGCTTCAGGAACCAGTCCAGGGTAATATTAAAGTGTAAAATCACTAATATTTATTGATAAATAAGAAGTTTTTTTAATATTTTGGTCCGAGAATTGATAGATGGGTGTTCATCTTCTTCATGTTACTGATTAATTTTCTGAAATAAACATCTCTGCCTACCCCTGCGGATGCGCCGTGATGGTTAGTCAGTTAGGAAATAAATACATTGAGAAAAATGATTTTAAAAAAATATATAATTGAGGTATATAATAAAAAAACAACTTTACAGCTTTTTCCACTTTTATTTTATTTAACTATTGACTGGGTTTTGTCGTTACCAATATCTTCAGACTGGTGGGAGGCTAGACAAAATTCTACATTTTATACACAACAAGGCAGGGGTTGAAAACCATGATAATACAATTCTCCTGACAAAACTAGTTTAATTTAAGTAGTGTATTATGATAATAAATAGATATACAACATAGTAAGAGTTCAAAGCAGGAGTTTATATAAATTTGTTCAAAGAAAAAGGTTTTCACAACTGAATCTAAATATAATTTATATTTGAAGCACTAACTTTGTGATTTTCCATTTTATAATTAAAATGTAACTTTGTTTTAAAATCACTATAAATATATTAGTATAACTTAATAATAATGTCTACCGGTTTCGAAGCTAACCCCTTCTTTATCAAGACTGATGTACTAATGTATTAATCAGTTTTGATAAAGAAGCGGTTCATGGATTAATGAATTGATCAATGATTAAAGAAAACACTTGTTTTTTACCACTTGAGTTTTATTATAGACTACATGTTTCAGAAGTTAAACTTCCATCATTCAGGTCTGTATAATAACTAAAATATAAAATATAAAATTGTTCTATAAATAAGGAGAGGGGAAAGTAAGGAAATAATATATTGTTTCAAAATTCTTCACCTTTGCTTTCCATTTTTCCTTTGTTTTCAAACTCCGCCCTTGACTAACCCCTTCCCCTTACTTTCCCCTCACCTTATTTATAGAACAATTTTATATTTTAGTTATTATACAGACCTGAATGATGGAAGTTTAACTTCTGAAACATGTAGTCTACAATAAAACTCAAGTGGTAAAAAACAAGTGTTTTCTTTAATCATTGTAACATGTCTTACCACAAAGTTAATGCCGAAACAATAAATAAAAATGTATTGATCAGTCTTGATAAAGAAGCGGTTAATGTATTTATGTATAATGGTTACTGGATAAATGTATTAATCAGTCTTGATAAAGAAGCCGTTAGCTTCGAAACCGGTAGACAATTTTATTAAGTTATAATAATATATTTATAGTGATATTTTCAATATTGAAAGCATTAACTTTGTGGATCATATTGATTTATTATTTTGAGAAATAAAAAGACTTTGTGTTTTGATCCAATCACATTTTTACTAACCAACTAGTTTCGGCAACAACCTGTTGCCCTCTTCAGGGTTTAATTTATGACCATAAATTAAACCCTGAAGAGGGCAACAGGTTGTTGCCGAAACTAGTTGGTTAATAAAAATGTGAGTGGATCAAAACACAAAATATTTTTATTTCTCAAAATAATATATTTATAGTGATTTTAAAACAAAGTTACATTTTAATTATGAATCTAAATAATGGTGAAAAGCCAGATAAAATTATATTTTATGTTAAATGTTATGTACATAACAAGGGAGGGGTCGAAAACCATGACTTTATACAATTTTTCGTGTGGTATGATTTTAAAGCAGGTGTTTATACAAATTTTGATAATGTAAGAATGTATCTGGAACCGCTGGTTGACAGCTCCTGCCGCACTGTGCTCCTCCGGAGGGGAATTCGGTATTCTCTGAAATGCAAAATTCCCGGCAGTTACTTCTTATCGACAGGACATGAACCCTGAGCAATTTTTGACCAAAACGACGGCCCCTACGTAAAGTACTCTATCTGCAAATCTGTTACTTTACAGGAGAGAGCTTAGAAGATTTTTTCAACGTATTTTTATTTATTAATTAACGGTTTTATCTGAAGTTCTCAACTAGTATTTCACATTTAAAAACACGATAAAATAATGTATTAAACTTTATTCTTTGTCAAAATTAAGTAGATAGCGTTTTAGGAGTTAAATTCATTTTGAAAATTCGATGTAGATAGCGTCTTATACGCCTGAAAACTAGGCGTAATTTATTTTATAATTTTATTTTGTTTGTTCATATATCGCTCACTCCTTTCAAGAACGTCATAATCAAAAATCGACAATTTTCAGTTGTGCATGTTTTCGGAATGCCCAGAAAAGGTACTATATCCCAGCAAAAGAGACATATTTTTAACTTAATATTTACCCGCTACAGGGCAGAAAATGTTTTTGCATTTTAAAGACAAGGTATTGTTTAATTTTTTTTTTTTTAAAGTAAGTATTTTTCAAATGGAGAAAAAACCTTCAGGTTTTACCTAAAAAGATCTGTTGCACAGTAAAAAGTTCAAGAAGTGGCTTGATATTTATTTTTAATACATTGTGTTATATTTTTAAACTTTAAAAACGTTCTCCTGAAAAATCAAGTTTTTTTATTTATGACGTTCTTGAAAGGAGTGAGCGATATATAGATAACGGTCAGTTGATAACATACACCAAATATCTCAAAATTGACAAAAATGTAGTTAGAGCACTTTACGTAGGGCACAACGAAAAGATAATATTTGACTAAAAATGCAATTTTGATAAAAAATCAATTGTCAATAAGAAAACTATTTTTTTAGTATATAATAATTGGGCCCCTAAAATTTTGAGATGGAGCCCTTGGAGGAAATAAGAGACGTCGGAAGACCTCAAAAGAGATGGTCCGAGGACATAGCCGCCGTGGAGGTTAGAAACTGTAGGAAGAGCTACCGCTATGTTGAACAATATCTCATCGGATATTGATGTATTCCATGTGTCTGAAGGAGTTTTCCGAAGTTGGATTCTTCTACACCTTTAGCAATAGTATTCTTGATTATTTTCTATTTTTGTTAATGTATACAATTTAAATTTAAGTTTGTAATGTGTATATTATCTATAAATCAATTGAATTGAATTGAAACTGGCTGTAAGCAGCAATATACCAAAAAAAATTTAAGGACATGGAAGAGGCCTATATCCAGCAGTGGAGGGCAGAATGCTAAAGAAGAAGATAATTAAAAGATGTATCTTCATTTAATATATAGATTTGGCGTTTAATTTGTAGAACTCCATCTTGATGTCTACATTAAATGTTAAAATCAAACACTGATTTTTTAAATCTTCCAAGGTGTATTTTATTGTTTAAAACACAAAGAATAAAGTTTATGACAATCGCCTGGTTATGGCATTTTCAAACGAATGTCATTAGTTTGAAAATGTTATAACTAGGCGAAACAATTGTCACAAAATTTATTCTTTATGTTTTTTTTTAACAATAATATACAACTTAGTAGACTCAGACAAAAATCAGTGTTTTATTTTAACATAACTAACTAACCATCACGCCGCTTCCCACAGGGGTAGGCAGAGAGAATAGAACGCCGCACCACTCTGTCTTTGCAAACACTCTTCGCCTCTTCCACGTTCATGCATCTCCTCATACATACCCGCCAATTATTACGACTCCTAACCTGACCACTTTCAAGTATTTGGCATACCTGATCGTGCCATGCTTTTCTCGGTCTTCCTTTGCTCCTTTTTCCAATTACATTCCCCTCATAAATTTGTTTTACCGTTCTCTCCTCACTCGTTCGTTCCACATGTCCAAACCATCTCAACACACCTTTCTTAATTTTATCGATAATGCTTATCTCAGCTTCGCATTCCTTCCTTATTTCACTATTTGAACATCTATCATACATCGTTTTGTCACACATTCTTCTGAGAGATGGCATTTCGACTGCATTCAGTCTACTTTCATCCTTCTTTTGCCAACTCCATGTTTCACTTCCATGCATTAGAGTTGGAACCAGGAATCCGTTGTGCACTGCCAGTTTAGCTTCCGCTGATAGGTTTTTATTTGCTATAACTGATTTCAGTGCACCATTCACTTTGTTCCCAGCATTTTAAAAATTTATTTTAACATTTAATATATAAATT
Organism: Brachycentrus maculatus; assembly: GCF_059751285.1. Taxonomy (NCBI): domain Eukaryota; kingdom Metazoa; phylum Arthropoda; class Insecta; order Trichoptera; family Brachycentridae; genus Brachycentrus; species Brachycentrus maculatus. The sequence goes on along the minus strand of NW_028280867.1, from coordinate 423,822 downwards.
AGATGTTTTTTCAATTGATTTAAATAAAAAGTGATATTTACTAAGTAAAAGTTTTAAAAAAACATTAATTTTTACATGCAACTACTACCTGTATATATATAGCTTCGTTCCAGAGTCCAGGGGTTCTATTCTGAAACTCGTCAGCATCTCACGTGTTATCGCGTCGCTCGCTCCTTGTCCAAAAGTTCCGGACGGTCCTCTGGTCGGATGGTGACATCTCGCTTCCGACGCTCGGACACCGTTGATGTCTTGAAAAAGACAGTCCGATGTCCTCGAAAGTACGTAGATTGTCTCAAAAGAGACATTTTGTTTTGAGCAAGTTCTCGCCAGTTCGATTGCGATCCATTTATTAGTGTTGTGCGGCCCCAAAATAATTTTTTTTAGTTGCTGCTTATACATTTTTTTTCTTTTCTTTTAATTCAAGACATTGAACAGAAGAAAACAAAAAATAAACAGAAAAGAAAAACAAACGAATAACGGACATATTTTTTTCCGAGTGTATTTTTTTTTCCTCGTAAAAATCACAAATTCATAATTTTTTTGTTTAAAAATAATCTTGGTGATTTTTTAAATTTTTTCAAAATCAGCAACTTTTGGGGCCGCTTGTGTGTTTTGTTTTTTTTTTAATTTTTTATTAATTCATAATATTTTTTTTTTTCAAAAATATTTTTTTCAAACAAATATACATACAATTACAGAAGGAGTGCTTCCTTCGCTAACTCTAGCTTTATACAATTCTAATAATTTGCTGCGAGTACCTAATTTTAATTACAATCTGAATGTGGGTCATTTGGTAAACATTTGTATCAATTTTAAAAACTATTCGATTACAGAAACAAGCACAAAATTGTAAATTTAAGACATTTTATATACGAATTCAATTAATACTTAGTTGGCCGTATTGGTTCCTCGAATAAATCCGTGACAACAAGAGCAAGACACGAGAAAAGACAGTGGGTTGACGATGTTTTTTGCAATTCGTTTGAAGCACCCATTACCATATTTTACAGAATACAAGACCCACTTGTTTCTTCAAAAAATTGCCTTAAAAATTCTTTTTCAAACCCTCGTCCGCACCCGATGGTGCATAGGGCACTGCATCATACACACGCAGTATTATCTTGATTATTAGTTAATACATGAAGGAAAGGTGGTCGCCCTCCGCTTCAGGTACCAGTCCAGGGTAATATTGAATAAATATTAGACTGAAAAAATCAGTTATATTTATTTGGCAATCGAATCCCGGGAATCGAACCCGGGACCTCCAGAACGGTAGCCGAGCGTGCTGACCATTACACTACGAAGGCGGACATTATAACATTTAATTTATATTTGAAGCACTAACTTTGTGATTTTCCATTTTACAAAATGTAACTTTGTTTTTAAATCACTATAAATATTTTATTATAACTTAATTATAATGTCTACCGGTTTCCGCTTCTTTATTTAGCTAGACATTTTATTAAGTTTTAATAAAATATTTATAGTGATTTTAAAACAAACTTGCATTTTAATAATAAGTAAAATTTAAATTCAAAATGGATAGATTTTATTACAAAATTACTGCCAAATAAATTAGTTAACAAAGTCTATTGCTTTGATTGCCATTTTTCTAGCGAATTCGGAACATATGATTTATTAAAATTGAATTTTCAATCTCAAACTTGCCAAACTTGAATACTTTACTTGGTCAGAAAAACTCCCGCTGTTACATCTTCATCGAATCGATGTTATTGGAATAATTATCGTTACAATTTTGTACTTGTCTCTTGTAATCTATTAAATTACAGCCTCTGGCCATTTTAAAATATGATTGCCAAGTATAATGGCCAATTATTACTATTAAAATATTGCTTCAAAATACACGACGGCGCCATCTCTCGCGAGGCATTAAACATTGTAAAAATCTGATCTTAAACTTTTCCTAATGGTGCCAGAAACTCTCCGGTGATATGTATTTAGCACACCACATGAAAATGTGATTTAAAAACATGAAAAAGTTAATACATTTAAACGTTGCTTTTATTGACCATAGTCGAAGTTAAAATGTTAACAATTTTGTAATGTTAGCTCCGGTAAGTGCCTAAAAATGAGAAAATTAAAACATCGCAAGTAGACGCAATAGCTGGCGTAGCGGCACAACCACCACGGAGGACGACTTGCGTGCTACTGAACGGAGATTAGTATAAACAGAATCAAGCCACATGTACAAAAGCACGGCACACACGCACACACACTGGGAAACTCTTGCGTATTGGTGATTCTATCTCCAATTTTTTCATAAATTATTTGTTTCCGTTGCTGCAAAGAATGACTTTATATTATAATACTTTTATGTAATACGTAATTGTATTACGGAGGAATACAGAAATTCTAAGAATATATCTACTATATTTTATATAGATATTCTCATTTTTAGAGTCAAATTGTAGTAAATACATATCACCAAGAAGGAAAGGTTAAAATAGCTTCACACGTCACATTTTGCACCATTCGCCTTTTTCGTAGCACCAAATCGATGGAGCATCATCATGTGTTTTATTTAAAGGCGAGATGATCAGTCTCACGGTCTGAGTGACATGCCAACATCCGCGATGTCCAAACATCCGCGCGAAACACTCCATTGCATCTGGGTGACGAATCCCGGACCTCTCGCGTGATAATCAAACACGCTAAACACGGGAGACATACTAAAATACAGACTAATCTAATTTCCTTATAAATATTTCAAAAATTTTATTGCAATGGAATACACTTTATTTTTAATTTTTTTTTGACCCGCTTCAAAAAGCAGGTAATAAAAAATTGATTATAGACTATATTATCAGTTTTCATCATATTATAATTTTAGCCAGTGACTGTAGTTCGGTTTTACAATTATCAATCTATTAAAAGCATCCTCACAGAAATTTCTAAGATAAAAGTAGAAATTAATTTAAAAATCAAACAATAAAACACCTAAATAATTATTAATAAAATGATATTTAAACATTCTCAAACTGCGACGATCTAATTGCCGAATTTTTGCAAATCATGCAAACGTTTTTCGTTAATATTTTACAACTTAAAGAGAGAATGTCACGCGGTACGTGTGATGCATACATTTTTAAATTTAATATTTTAAATGAAATAAATTATGTTAACGATAAATTCCTAGCATTAAAGTAATATTTTAAATTAGAGTGTTAATAAATTCATCACTCATTGAAGAACGCATTTGTTTTGGTGCAATTTCCGGTAGCGTGTTAGCATCACATTAAAGATAAGATATATTAAATGGACAAGGTTCATAGGAAGGGAATATGAAATTTTGACATTTGTTGGCTTTTACGGCCCATCCAACATGTCTTGGGGGTTTCGCCACTCTCGGGTTGAATCCAGTGTTGCGAGTGCGAATGCCACATTTTGAATAATGCGGAACTAGACATTTGCTGGGTTTTACGGCCCACTCGACATGTCATTGGGGTTTTGCCACCCGAGGGTTAAATTTAGTATTATTAACATTTTGAATAATGCTGAAGTTGACATTTGCTGGCTTATACGGCCCACCAAACATGTCTTGGGGGTTTTGCCACTCAGGAGTTGAATTGTTACGAGTGCAAATGCCACATTTTGAATAATGCTGAAGTTGACATTTGCTGGCTTATACGGCCCACCAAACATGTCTTGGGGGTTTTGCCACTCAGGAGTTGAATTGTTACGAGTGCAAATGCCACATTTTGAATAATGCTGAAGTTGACATTTGCTGGCTTACACGGCCCACCAAACATGTCTTGGGGGTTTTGCCACTCAGGAGTTGAATTGTTACGAGTGCAAATGCCACATTTTGAATAATGCTGAAGTTGACATTTGCTGGCTTATACGGCCCACCAAACATGTCTTGGGGGTTTTGCCACTCAGGAGTTGAATTGTTACGAGTGCAAATGCCACATTTTGAATAATGCTGAAGTTGACATTTGCTGGCTTATACGGCCCACCAAACATGTTTTGGGGGTTTTGCTACTCAGAGGTTGAATCAAGAGACTGATTTTTTTTCCTTACACACTTGTAAGTTCTAGTGTTGAAATATACAGAGATAATGTTCAAACACATCAATTTCATTGACATAATTACTCGAATACGCTAAAACGTGATATCTAATACATATCAAGTTAGCAAAACAGCGCTTTGTACTTCAATCTGTCCAAGTTTAGAAGGATCGTCTTATACGCCGTCTGTCCTTGTTTAAATCTAGTTGACGCGAGTCGTCTTTATCCTACAAAATACAGCGACAATTGCACAGAATGCATCGAACTCTAAGCGCATTACTAATGTTTCTAGCAAACGTTCCGTTTGATCACTAAATCTACAGCTACGTACGGCATGGTTAAAAGAACTGCAAGGCACAAAATTATTTATACATACAGGGTGTTATATTCCCATGAATCTTTAGCGGGTGTTCCCCAAACGGTCACAACCTAAGATAATCGCACGTGCCATTCCCAGTTTTTAGGATCACGGTGTGTGTGCGATTCTGAAACCCGCTATAATATATGGTTCTCTAAACGAGACACGCCAAAACTTACGAATATCACACGTCCTATTCCGCAGATATAGAAGGCGGACTTTATGATCGCAGTGTGTACGCGATTCTGAAACCCGCTATGATACATGGTTCTCTAAACGAGACACATCAAATCTTATGACAATCGCAAGTGCCATTCCACAGATTTATTATGTGGTATTTACGATAGCGCTGTATCACGATTTCAAAACCCACTATAATACATGGTTCTCTAAATGAGACACATCAAATCTTATGACAATCGCAAGTGCTATTTCACAGATTTAGTATGTGGTATTTACGATAGCGCTGTATCACAATTCCAAAACCCACTGTAATATATGGTTCTCTAAACGAAACACATGAAATCTTACGACAATCGCAAGTGCCATTCCACAGATTTAATATGCGGTATTTACGATAGCGCTGTGTCACAATTCCAAAACCCACTGTAATATATGGTTCTCTAAACAAGACACATCAGATCTTACGACAATCGCAAGTGCCGTTCCACAGATTTAGAATGTGGTATTTACGATAGCGCTGTATCACAATTTTGAAACCCACTGTAATACATGGTTCTCTAAACGAGACACATGAAATCTTACGACAATCGCAAGTGCCATTCCACAGATTTAGAATGTGGTATTTACGATAACGCTGTATCACGATTCCAAAACCCACTGTAATATATGGTTCTCTAAACGAGACACATCAAAATTTACGATAATCGCACGTGCCATTCCACAGATATTTACGATCGCGATGTATCGCGTTTCCGAAACCCACTTTATATGGTGGAGAGAGTGTATAATGCAGAAAAAGATTGGTATTATCAAAATTTATTTTAAAGTTTAAGGCATATGTAATTCGACTATTTTGAGGAACTGGCAAAAATCCTAATTACAAAGGTCGAGGTTTGATCGGGGCCATATAATTTGTATGATAACCGGGACTGTCCCGGTCAATCCGGGATGTCCTAGCTACGTATGCCGCCGATATACTAGTCAACCCTCGATCGTCTACGACAAACTAATGGTACCGTAAGAGCCCCAATAAAAGACAAGGTCAAAATCAAGAGAGTGAAAATCTTGTGGTACATTTGTTTAACATGACATTTTACTGATGATTCAATATATATGGGACGGATTATCGAAATTCCTAGTGATAAACAAGTTTTCTTTCGTAATAAAAAAAAGGATCTTGCATGGATTGATAAATAAAAGCGTCTCTGGATAGTAAAATGATGAGTCTATAGTTGGCTTTGGATGGCTCAGAGCTGAAGTTTCTATGGAGCAAATTACTATGGTATATAAAATGTCCGCCTTTGTCCGCCTCCGTAGTGTAATGGTCAGCACGCTCGCCTACCGTTCTGGAGGTCCCGGGTTCGATTCCCAAGGGGGGTAAAATAAATATAAGTGATTTTTTCACTGTTACATTTATTCAATATTACCCTGGACTGGTACCTGAAGTGGAGGGCTGATCACCTTTCCTTCGTGTGTAAACGATCAAGATAACACTGCGTTTATATAACGCAGTGCCCTATGCACCATTGGGGTGCGGATAAGGGTTTTATTTTTATATATTATATATATAAAATAATATGAAAACCTCAGAGATTTATCAGCATTTCTTCCCCATGTTATAATGGATAAATTTAAACGTTGTGTTTCACTCTCTCTCGCTGCTCGCTGATAGTGTTTGAAGGAGACGTGTATTTACCAGTGCTTACTATTTGTTATTTTATTATGATTTTATGTTATAAGACTTTTTGTTTCTCTATTAGTGTTTTCATTAGTCTATTTTTATATAAGATACTGTATATATGTATTATCTTAAAGGCTTCAGCCGTTCAATAAACAAATAAACATGTCCAAATTCGTTGCAAGACATGACCCCACAAGATGGACCCCTAAAATTTTAAGACAAAGACCTCAGGAGAATAAGAGAGACGTCGGAAGACCTCAAAAAAGATGGTCCGATGACATAGCCGCTGTGGGGGGTAAAAACTGTCTGCAAACAGCTACCAGCAGAAAGAAATGGAAGAGGTCTATATACAGCAGTGGATGACACAAGTCTAAACAAGAAGAAGAGATTTATTACATATGTTTCGAATAATTTAATAACTTAATTAAGTGTGGAGACTTTGGCAGAAAATTTTGTCTTTTGTTTGGGGTTATACGGTAATATTCATACAGAACATATCTACATTAGTATAGATACAATATTTTATACTCCAAATGGAATCTAATTCACTTATCGGATGTTAAATCCAATCAATAAATAGCCTTAATTTCATATAATTTGTAAACTGTCTACATTAGTTCATAGAACTTATACGTTCATTGCATATTATGTAGTAGGATTTTCTTCCAATTACTAGTTTACGATTGATCCACAGAAATCGTCATAAAATAGAAGAAAATTCCGTAAAAGTGTACGCGATTCTCATCTGTGTTGCAAGGGGCAGATTTTTCCATAGACTATATTCTTTATATTTATCGAGATTAGGTACTGGTTGATACCAGGCCAAGCGTTATAATACACGACACCTGAACGTTGCAACCTTTGGAAAATAAACACTAGATAGTTTAGTTGATCCATAGAAATCGTCATAAAATAGAAGAAAATTCCGTAAAAGTGTACGCGATTCTCATCTGTGTTGCAAGGGGCGGATTTTTCCATAGACTATATTCTTTATATTTATCGAGATTAGGTACTGGTTGATACCAGGCCAAGCGTTATAATACGCGACACCTGAACGTTGCAACCTTTGGAAAATAAACACTAGATACTTTAGTTGATCCATAGAAATCGTCATAAAATAGAAGAAAATTCCGTAAAAGTGTACGCGATTCTCATCTGTGTTGCAAGGGGCGGATTTTTCCATAGACTATATTCTTTATATTTATCGAGATTAGGTACTGGTTGATACCAGGCCAAGCGTTATAATACACGACACCTGAACGTTGCAATTTTTGGAAAATAAACACTAGATAGTTTAGTTGTGAAACTTTTTTTGAAAAACGTAATTTGGTTGTTTTTATAAACCATTTATGTCAATTTGTTAAAGACGTCAATGACTCTCCTAATGTCAAAACAATAAAATAAAAATTACATTGAAATGGACAGATTTATTATGTTTCATTGGCGGTGCCTACTTTTTATTTAAAGAGAATACGGCTTATTTTCAATATATTTAAATAAAATTCGTATGAGATTACTTTTGCAAGCACTATCATATACAAAATATAGTAGTATTTCCGTTAATAACTTCATAAGTGGTCTTATACGGAGCGTTCTATTTGCATATTCAAATCATCGCGTTATCCTACACAAATTTAATATGCCGAATGACTAATTTTATTACATGTTATTCTTTGAAGAAATTAATCATTTGTTCGCAAATTTATCAAAAGTAGATTTGAAAACAAGTCATGTTTATATTAACAAATTCAAAAGTGTTCTTATACGGAGTGTCGCGTTATTCTACACAAAGTTAATATGCCGAATGACTAATTTTATTACATGTTATTCTTTGAAGAAATTAACCACTTGTTTGCGAATTTATTGATGTAGATTGAAAACTAGTCACATTTATATTAATAAACTCAAAAGTGGTATTATCCGAAGTGTCGCGTTATTCTACACAGAGTTAATATGCTAATGACTAATTTTAATACATGTTATTCTTTGAAGAAATTAATCATTTGTACGCGAATTTATTGATGTAGATCTACTCATTGACTCAAAAGTGATCTTATACGGAGTGTTCTATTTGCATATTCAAATCATCACGTTATCCTGCAAGGTTAATATGCCGAATGACTAATTTAAAAAAATGTTATTCTTTGAAGAAATTAATCATTTGTTCGCGAATTTATTGATGAAGATCTGAAAACTAGTCACGTTTACATTTACAAACTCAAAAGTGGTCTTATACGGACGGTTCTATTTGCATATTTAAATCATCAAGGTATCCTACAAGGTTAATATGCCGAATGACTAATTTTAATACATGTTATTCTTTGAAGAAATTAATCATTTGTACGCAAATTTATCAAAAGCAGATATGAAAACAAGTCATGTTTATATTAATAAACTCAAAAGTGGTATTATACGGAGTGTCGCGTTATTTTACACAATGTTAATATACCGAATGACTAATTTAATATATGTTATTCTTTGAAGAAATTAATCATTTGTTCGCGAATTTATTGATGAAGATCTGAAAACTAGTGACGTTTACATTAACAAACTCAAAAGTGGTCTTATACGGAGGGTTCTATTTGCATATTTAAATCATCAAGGTATCCTACAAGGTTAATATGCTGAATGACTAATTTTAATACATGTTATTCTTTGAAGAAATCAATCATTTGTTTGCGAATTTATTGATGTAGATTGAAAACTAGTCCTGTTTATATTAACAAACTCAAAAGTGGTCTCATACGGAGTGTCGCGTTATTCTACACAACGTTAATATGCCGAATGACTAATTTTAATTCATGTTATTCTTTGAAGAAATTAATCATTTGTTCGCAAATTTATTGATGTAGATGGAAAACTAGTCATGTTTATATTAACAATCTCAAAATTGGTCTTATACGGAGTGTCGCGTTATTCTACACAAAGACTAATTTTAATACATGTTATCTTTTAAAGAAATGAACCGTTTGTACGCTCGGGTCTCTAGTATCTCTCAACACTGTTTGGATAGCTACTATGGACTTTGAACAGGCGTAGACAGTGTCCGGAACGGCTAGCGCTAAATGTCTCTGGAGGATGAGGATTTAAACAAAGCATTCGGCGGCGCGGGCGGTGGTCAACGTCTCCAAGAGCGGTCCTCCTCGTCCTCTTCTTCGTCGTCCTGTAGCAGGATGTCCTCCGACAGCTCCACTCCGCTCTGCGGAAGAGAGATACATCCGATTGTACAAGGGCTTGACAAACTTAAGTAAGTGTGAGCATTATTAACAAGTGTTTCCTTAATCAGAGGAAGACCGAGGAAAACATGGCACGATCAGGTATGCCAAATACTTGAAAGTGGTCAGGTTAGGAGTCGTAACAATCGGCGGGTATGTATGAGGAGATGCATGAACGTGGAAGAGGCGAAGAATGTTTGCAAGGACAGAGTGGTGTGGCGCTCTATTCTCTCTGCCTACCCCTGCGGGGAAGCGGCGCGATGGTTAGTTAGTTAGTTAGTTTCCTTAATCATATTATTTTTTGACATCTCATCAAAGGTGAAGAAGAATATGGAAGTCTGGGCATTTACGGGGCTGACGACCGTCATAGGCTGGTTTAACACGTGTAACATTCACCAACTGTACCCATTATTGACAACCACACTACTCAAATTCTTGGAAGTTCTATATATATAAACCTAAGCCCCGTAAATGCCCAGACTTCCATATTCTTCTTCATCTTTGATGAGATGTCAAAAAAATAATATGAAAGTAGAGATAATCCAGATTTTGTGAACCAGTATTTAGACACACTCGAAATGTTGTAAATTATTTTATTTTTGTTTCGGCATTCAATTTGTGATAAGACATGAAGAAATTATAAAAGAAAAACACTTGTTTTTTTTACCATATGAGATTATTTTGCTACCCCACTCTTTATTTATAGAACAGATAATTATTTATTATGTTTTAGTTTATATTTAGACCTGAAGATGGAAGCATAGCTTCCGAAACTAGTCAGCATAATAAAATAAACTAGGCATGATAAAAACTAAAATGTGGTAAAAAAACAAGTGTTTTTCTTTTACAATTTTAAATAATTTTTAGTAGGTAAGTTAGGTGATAAAAAATTGAGGGTTAAGCCACTTTTACGTTGATGACCTAAAACATTGTTAGGAGTGGGCGAACTAACCTCAAATTCAGTCTCGTCCAGCGCGGAGCCGCTCTCTTCGGGGGCTTGCGGCTTGTCGGGGGCCGCCGGAGGCCCGCCGAGCTCCTCGGGGCCGGCGGGGGCGGGGGGGGGCTGCACGGCCGGGGGCGGCGCCGCCTGCCGCTTCATGGGCTCCATCCAGGTCACCTGCGGACACAACGCCCAAACGGAAGGTCAATATGATGCGTGGCACATATAGTGTAAGGAATGTGGGTCTTGAAGTTTCCCACATTTGTATTAACACATAAATTTTACGGCGCAATCATTCTAACAACTTGAACTATGACCCTGTGCGCCCGCTAGCGGCAGGGCACGGGTGGACGCAGGGAATGTGTATACCATTAGACTCAACCCTTATGAGATTGACGCGAAGGAGACTGCATACACTTGTTCTTGTACTGCTGTAGCAACCTGTTGAATAAACCGATTGCATCCTAATTTTTTTGTCCGCCTCCATAGTGTAATGGTCAGCACGCTCGGCTACCATACCGGGTTGGATACCCAGGGGGCGTCAAATAAACATAAGTGATTTTTTCACTCTAATATTTATTCAATATTACCCCGGACTGGTACCTGAAGCAAGGGTTAAACGATCAAGATAACACTGCGTTTATATGCAGTGCCCTATGCACCACTGGGGTGCGGATAAGGGTTTGAATTACCGATACCCAAGCCCCGTAATATTATTATTATTTTTTTTTTACAATATTATTCTATAATTTTTACATTATCATATGTTTTTGATAAACGCCTCACTAAACATAGCCTATATCTAGATACATAGTACCCATATAACACAAAACAAAGTAAATTGATGTAAACAAAATTATAAGTTTATATGAACAAAATACACATTGCAACAATAACTGCCCGCTGTTGGCTGTGTCTATCTCAGTGGGGTGTATAATTAGGGGTGATGAACGAAACCGCCCAATGTGCCAAGTGAGTTTTGCGAACTCCCGCGAAATTTGCATGTGTGAGATGTCGCTTACTCCTTTCAACAACGTCATAAATAAAAAAAATAGATTTTTCAAAAGTTTAAAAATATAATACAATGTATAAATATCAAGCCACTTATTGAACTTTTTACTGTGCAACAGATCTTTTTAAGTAAAACTTGAAGGTTTTTTCTCCATTTGAAAAATATTAACCGGATCCACGTGGCTCGCATAACCGTATGTGTTTTCACAAAACATTCCCTGTACGCGGCTGACATAACCGTTTGTGTTTTTACTTTACTCCAAGTTTCGAACCTCAGTTCAAGTTGGAGGGATTTTTTCATGGTGTGGAACTTTGGATAAAATAATACATCAATCCTTGGCCTTATGACATCTGTTGAAATATCTGACTAATAATTTGTAACATCACAAGTATAAATAAAAGAACAGATCCCTGATTTTTCTTGCGGTCGGTAATTAGTCTGCGCCATAATCATGCCCTATATCTGTCTCACTCTTGACGCTACGCATCGCCAGTGGGTAAGAGTGACACACGATGCGTGCTTCGATTTTTTTATGTTACGATCTTATTTGTTTATATTACGATATATTTCAAGAATAATGTGACACGAGTGTATTATAGAGTACCAAAAAGGCACAATGAATCCCATTGAACGTTTTTACTTAGGAAAATAAATATTTTTTTAACTAAATACATGATAAAAGTAATCATTTAAAAAACGGCGAAATGCCGCGCACGGGCGTCTCTCAGGAACAAAGTGAACGCGGTTAAAAGGTTAAGTTTATAAAAAAAAAAATTAAATACTACCTTTTCTTAAAAATGCAAAAACAACACATTCTGTCCTGTAGCGGGTAAATATTAAGTTGAAAATATGCCGCTTTTGCTGGGATATAGTACATTTTCTGGGCATTCCAAAAGCATGCACAACTGAAAATTGTCAATTTTTGATTTATGACGTTCTTGTAAGGAGTGAGCGATCGGGTTTCGACAACAATGTGTTCCCGTATCGGGGGCAAGGGAAGAGGATAGAGGTTCGGTATGGGCAGGGGACATGTCGGGGCACTTACACTCAGAGTGCGGTCGTTGAATTGCTTCCCCTTTAGGAAGGCGAGCTCCGCAAACTTGCGCGTCTCGTACTGGATCCACAGGCTGGGCGTCTTGGGGTCTACCACGCGCCGGGTGACCTCTCCGTATTGCTGTCGAATAAATAGAAAATTTGAATAGATTTGTAATCATTGACTGAAATTATCAATGACTTTTGCCCACATATTTTTTTCTATTAAGCCTCCACTCGTTTGCGATCGATTTTAACTCTAACAAACAAATTACATTGTAATAACAAAAACATAAAGGATACAAGAGGCGATAGAGTTAGAAGCAAAAAAATAATGATACTTTGAGGAAAATATAAAACGAAATTGTATACAATCTTTCCAGTAAAAAAAAATGTGCTCGTGTAAACATGGCTTTGAATCGCTCGCCCTTGAAAAAATAACTGTCCTTTTATATCAGGGATGAAGTTACTGCATTTGTAATGGCATAAAAGGGTGCGGACGGTATTCTTAACTTGATTTCAATTTATTTTACATATTATTTTTTGACATCTCATCAAAGATGAAGAAGAATATGGAAATCTGGGCATTTACGGGGCTGACGACCGTCATAGGCTGGTTTAGTGATCACTTTACACACGTGTAACATTCACCAATTCTACCCATTATTGACAACCACACTAATATAAGAGTTTCTGCTTAGTAAAAAGCTTCTTTACATCTCACCAATAGATGTTTCTAGTGATTCAAGAACAAGGTTTCTAAATCGGTTCATATATATAGAACTTCCAAGAATTTGAGTAGTGTGGTTGTCAATAATGTGTAGAATTGGTTAATGTTACACGTGTGTACACTTATATAAGAGTTTCTGCTTAATAAAAAGCTTCATTACATATCACCAATAGATGTCTCTAGTGATTCAAGAACAAGGTTTCTAAATTGATTCATATATATAGAACTTCCAAGAATTTGAGTAGTGTCAAGTTCAATAATGGGTAGAATTGGTGAATGTTACACGCGTGTAAAGTTATCACTTAAACCAGCCTATGACGGTCGTCAGCCCCGTAAATTCCCAGACTTCCATATTCTTCGTCATCTTTGATGAGATGTCAAAAAATAATATGAAAATAACTCCTGTAATTGGAGATAATCCAGATTTTGTGAGCAAGCATTTGGACACACTCAAAATGTTGTATTTTACATATTATTAACTTATATATTATTAACTTATATTCTCAGCGTGACATTAAATATCTTCTTAGTATAGCTAGCAATGAACGTCTTAACAGGCGGCTCTCCTTTAAAAACACCTCTCAATCCCTAGACGATGAAGAACGATAAGAAGAATTATAATTGATTGTCCGCCTCCGTAGTGTAATGGTCAGCACGCTCGGCTACCGTTCTGGAGGTCCCGGGTTCGATTCCCAAGGGGGGTAAAATAAATATAAGTGATTTTTTCACTGTAATATTTATTCAATATTACCATGGACTGGTACCTGAAGCGGAGGGCTGATTACCTTTCCTTCATGTGTAAACGATTAAGATAACACTGCGTTAATATGACACAGTGCCCTATGCACCATTGGGGTGCGGATAAGGGTTTTATTATTATTATGGATAAGATGAATGAGTGATAATACTAACGGCAAAGTGTTGCTCCACGGCGGCCTGGTCGTCTCCCTCGTAGCCCGAGATGAGCAGCGAGCGAGGCCGGTGGTCCACCGACTGGTTGACGAACATGCCCATCTTGGCGGCGGCGGCCATCTTGCCGAACTTGGCGCGCGTGGCCGCCCTGCAAGGGAAACTGCACCAATCAGGTATTTAACACGTCCTGTGCGTCCGACATATGAGACTAGAGTCGTATCGAATAAAGATAAGGATTCGTAGCCGGCTTTCCGTGTTTTGGAAACCTGAAGGAATACACTTAAGGCGGAGACTGACCGGAGCATTTCGTTGTAACGTAACATGTTGCGATGCGAGCATTCAGGCAGTCAGTACACCGAGCCGAGCTGCTCGCCGCTCCTCCCGAATGCTCCATCCGAAGTCGGATGCAACTTTAGGTTAGTACAGGGTTGCCAAACTGTGGGGAATTCCCTTAGAGTGCGGGGAATTTGTGGGGATTAGCACTATATTTTTTTTTCTTCATTTGGAGTAAGCAGTAATTTATTAAAATCACAGTACCAAGAATCACGTCTTCATCGTCCGACATTTTAACTACAGTACGAATGCAATGTTGCAAAGATTCATACAGATTTCGGGTTATTGATTCAGATTTTCAGATTTTTTGGTGTGACACATCGCTCACTCCTTTCAAGAACGTCATAAATCAAAAATCGTCAATTTTCAGTTGTACATGTTTTAAGAATGCCCAGAAAATGTACTATATCCCAGCAAAAGAGGCATTTTTTAAACTTAATATTTACCCGCTTCAGGGCAGAAAGTGTTGTTTTTGCATTTTGAAGAAAATGTATTATTTAATAATTTTTTAAAATATCCTAAATATTTTTCAAATGGAGAAAAAAACCTTCAGGTTTTACCTAAACAGCATTTTTCTTGCACACTAAAAAGTTCAATAAGTGGCTTGATATTTATTTTTAACACATTGCATTATATTTTTCAACTTTAAAAACGTTCTCCTGAAAAATCAAGTTTTTTTATTTATGACGTTCTTGAAAGGAGTGGGCGATATGGCAACACTGAGCACAAGGCCACTAGCGAGCACTGATCGCGGTCAGTCAGCGATGCCGTAACATCATAACGTAACATGCTCGCCGCAAGCGATGTTACGATGTTTTGTTAAGACAAAATGCTCCGGTCAGTCTCCGCCTTTAAAAATGATATGATTATAATATATGACACGATACATGTATATGTAATTCCTTCTCTGTCCATGCGGCCAGACTATGGAATGAATTACCTCTCCGCGCAAACAAATGCACCTTCTCTAATAACTTTAAAGAAACGTCTGAGACATTACTATTTATCATTAGAATCCTAACTGTCCATCAAATAAATATAAGTGATTTTTACACTCTAACAGTATTATTAAATTTTTAAATTTCTTTAGTTAGATTTTATGACATTCAATTTCAATTCAATTTATTCAATAAAAAAATAATATATACATAATAATAATAATAATAATAATAAAACCCTCATCCGCACCCCAATGGTGCATAGGGCACTGTGTCATATAAACGCAGTGTTATCTTGATCGTTTACACATGAAGGAAAGGTGATCAGCCCTCCGCTTCAGGTACCAGTCCATGGTAATATTGAATAAATATTACAGTGAAAAAATCACTTATATTTATTTTACCCGCCTCCGTAGTGTAATGGTCAGCACGCTCGGCTACCATTCTGGAGGTCTCGGGTTCGATTCCCAATATATACATAACAAACAATATTCAAGGCGTATATATTAAAGGTAAAAGTAAGCAAGAAGACTTAAAGGTGTAGAAGAATCCCGCTTCGGAAAACTCCTTCGGGCACATGGAACAGATCAATATCCAATGTGATATTGTTCAACATAGCGGTAGCTCTTCCTACAGGCATAACCATCGGCAGGCTGGTCCTGTGTATAGGAATGTGAAACAATCTATGCCGACGCTGTCTTAGGTAACTATCGGGAACATACAGACCAATGCTCCGGATAATTTCAGGATTCAGTACAAACTATTTTTACACTTTTATATCATATATATATTTACGTCTTCTTACAGTAAACAAAACATTTATTTTTAAATTCTTTCAGACTCTTTTCATTCTCCATACATTCAGGCATCTCATCATACATTTTCAAACCCTTATACATCAAACAATTTTGCTTCTCTGTTTTTTTTTTCGAAAATGGCAGTCTTATTTTCTCCTTATTTCTATTCAATATTACCCTGGGCTGATGCCCTAAGCGGAGGGCTGATCACCTTTCCTTCACGTGTTAACGGTCAAGATAACACTGCGTTTATATGACGCAATGCCCTATGCACCATCGGGTGCGGATAAGGGTTGATAATAATAATGTAATAATTGTAAAATGTGCCCTCGGCACGGCGAGCACTCAGCGAGGGCCCATTATTGTAATTTATGACTATTTGTATACAACATTTTGAGTGTGTCCAAATACTTGTTCACAAATAAAATGTTGTAAATAAATTATCTGGTCAAATTATAAGCTTAATAATAAAAATGAAAATGGTATTTTCTGGCGTTTCTCATGTGTGTGATTATAATCCAGGATTCGGATCTCACATACTAATATAAGAGTTTCTGCTTAATAAAAAGCTTCTTTACATCTCACCAATAGATGTCTCTAGTGAAGTTCTAGTGATTCATGAACAAGGTTTCTAAATTGGTTCATATATATAGAACTTCCAAGAATTTGAGTAGTGTGGTTGTCAATAATGGGTAGAATTGGTGAATGTTACACGTGTGTAGAGTGATCACTCAAACCAGCCTATGACGGTCGTAAGCCCCGTAAATGCCCAGACTTCCGTATTCTTCTTCATCTTTGATGAGATGTCAAAAAATAATATGACTATTTGTATGATGAAATATAAATAAATAAATAAATAAATAAATAAATAAATAAATAAATAAATAAATAAAAACTCACCCAATCTTTTTCCTCACTATCCAATAGCTGGCGTTGAAAAATATCAGAAATTAGATATATATATATATATATTTTTATTACAAATATAAAGGGCACGACTAATCTCATCACATTGCCTTCGTATATTAAACCATCAATTTGAAAAAATTTGCCATTCCATTCAAGTGTTGTGAATTCGGTGCAGTGCCCTAAGCACCATTGGGTGTGGATAAAGTTACGACCTAATACACGATAAACTGCAACTTAATTTTCTTTAAACCTATGTAAATGATTTTTTTTTTATTAAAATATAATTTTTGTACTAAAAAGTAACTTTTTCTTTAAAATATATCGTTTTGAAAAGAAAAGAGTTATTGAAGGTAAAGAATTTTTTAAAAAAGTCAAATTCCGATATGTATATATTTTATTAAAATCGCGACCGACCTCTTGTGCGGCCGTCCGCATTCTGAAATTGAATTCTGCAAATTCCCTCTTAAGATTTGTAATAATAAGATAATGTTTTGATGTGATTAAGTGCCCTTGGCTCCACTTGCTGTGGATAGGGTCAGAAGAAGAAGATGGTGTTGTTTCGTTATCCGGCGCATTTTGAAAAAATCCGGTCTCGCCGGTGCTGGATAGTCTCTTACCTCTGAGGAGCTCCGCGTCGCACTATTCCGGAATGCCGGATCCCGTGCAGGCGCTTCAGATCGGCGACCTTCCTGACCAGGTCGGTGAGGTCGTGGCCTCCCTCCTGTAAAAAGGTTGATATTTGTACTACAATACAGGCCATGCCTAAAGAGCCGTAGAGACAGATATAGGGCGTGATTATGGCGCGGACTAATAACCGACCTCGAGAAAAATCAGGGATCTGTTCTTTTATTTATCCTTGTGATGTTACAAATTATTAGTCAGATATTTCAACAGATGTCATAAGGCCAAGGATTGACGTGTTATTTTATCCAAAGTTCCACACCATTAAAAAATCCCTCCAAGTTGAACTGAGGTTGGAAACTTAGAGCAAAGAAAAAACACATACGCTTATGTCAGCCGCGTATGGGGCATGTTTTGTGAAAACACATACGGTTATGTGAGCCGTGTGGATCTGGTTAAATCACATTTTCATATGGTGTACAATATACAGTTTTTTAACACCTTAAGTTCGAAGTTTAATAAATAAATGAAATTCTAATAATAACCTGTTGCTTTGTGAACAAGTCCAACTCTGCGTCCAATATCTCCTTCTGCGCTTCTTCCTTGCTGCGGGGCCGCTTGATCATCGCGCTCAGCGCCACGTTTGCCTAAAACGGTAAAAAACTCATTTATAATTGTGGAAAATATCAATTACCAAAATACGAGACACAAAAACCAAGAAACAGAAATTTAGACACGCGTGATGACGGCTGATTAATAGACAGTATATTTACATATATATATATATATATATATATATATATATATATATATATATATATATATATATATATATATAAAAGTAAATGAGTCACATGTGCAAATTGTGATATTTTGTTAGTTGTGTAAAAATGGGTGAAATTGAAAATGTTTGTAATTTTTTTTAATTATACTTCTTTATATACTTTTTAGAGTCACACCCAGTGGATGTAATCGATCAAGGCTTGACTTGCTGCCTTTTACTTTTATATACATATTATATATATATACATATATATATATATATATATATATATATATATATATATATATATATATATATATATATATATATACATATATATATATATATATATATATATATATATATATATATATATACATATATATATATATATACAGTGAAACCTCTATCTCTATAGGGACCTATTAAAATAAACTATGAATGCGGGAAAACAATGAATGCGGATTAAGAGGTCAATACGCAAATAGATACGACCGAGTAAAGATACCGTCCTCCCAATCTGCATAACGCTAAAATTCTAAGAAGAATACATGTTTTAGATGCAAAGTTTTCGGCTTTGCAAATAGTATTTTTTTCAGCATCGGTTATTGAATGTGCGTTGTAGAAAGTTTTCTTTCAAAGAGTGTGCACGCTTCTGCAAATGCAGATACAGGCAGCGGCTCCTTTTCATCAATATTGACCTCTCCTGCTATCGGTTACCCAAGCTTTCGATAGTTTCTATCCCATACGTTGCCGTTGAATGTAAGAAAATTGGAAATAATGTAAAAAAAACAGACAAAATGTATTAAATATGCAGCTTAATTTGAACGATAAATGCGGTAAATGGTGATAGAGAAACGATCGAAGCGGTTTAGTTTAGTATGAAATGAAGTCGGGAGGAAGAAATAAACGACACATCCGGGAAAACGATTATTCGAGGAACGATAGATAGAGGTTTCACTGTATTATATATTTTTTCCAGCAGTGTGGTAGTCAATCATAAGTAGGATGGTGAAATTTTTAGTTAAATTTTGTACTTGGTGAAAGTGAAAGTTTACTTGGTGAATGGTGAAAGTTACATGTGTATCAACACTTTATTTACTTACGAATTTTTTACGACTTTCCTTAAATACCATGCAAATTTGTACTACTAGCAAAATTTGCACATTTTAACAAAAACATTCATAATTTCTGAACCAATTGTTTGATATTATTTTTTGACATCTCATCAAAGATGAAGAAGAATATGGAAGTCTGGGCATTTACGGGGCTGACGACCGTCATAGGCTGGTTTAAGTGATCACTTTACACACGTGTAACATTCACCAATTCCACCCATTATTGACAATCACACTACTCAAATTCTTGGAAGTTCTATATACATGAATCAATTTAGAAACCTTGTTCTCGAATCACTAGAACTTCACTAGAGACATCTATTGGCGAAATGTAAAGAAGCTTTTTTACTAAGCAGAAACTCTTATATTAGTATGTGAGATCCGAATCCTGGATTATAATCACACACATGAGACACACTCAAAATGTTGTATATATATTTTTTTTTAAATCCTTACCGCACCCCAAAGGTGCATAGGGCACTGCTTCATACAAACGCAGTGTTATCTCGATCGTTTACACATGAAGGAAAGGTGATCAGCCCTCCGCATCAGATACCAGTCCAGTGTAACATTGAATAAATATTAGAGTGAAAAAATCACTTATATTTATTAAACCCCCCTGGGAATCGAACCCGGGACCTCCGGAACGGTGGCCGAGCATGCCGACCATTACACTACGGAGGCGGACGACTACAAATAATAGTGCTCATTTATTTAATTTTATTTTTAGTTCGTAGTAAATATTATTTTTAAATGAAAATGTTCAAATTTGAAATAGATATAGTGGTTTGTGTAATTGGGTGAATTGTTCCCAGTACGTAGAAAAACCGACCTATCGGTGTTCGGTCGTTTACGGTAGCCAGCGAAAAGCCAACTAGTCGGCTTTCGGTAGTTAATGCGTTAAGTGATCACTCAAACCAATGATGGGTCTTTAGCCCTGTAAATACCCAGACAATCATATTCTTCTTCATCTACGTTGAGATGTCAAAATTATAGCAGATTTTCGTCAATTTGGCCTTTACGAATAAATGCATATCGCTCACTCCTTTCAAGAACGTCATTAATCAAAAAACGTGATTTTTCAGGAGAAGTTTTTTAAAGTTTAAAAATATAATGCAATTTATAAAAAAGAAATATCAAGCCACTATTGAACTTTTTACTGTGCAACAGATATTTTTAGGTAAAACCTGAAGGTTTTTTGTCCATTTGAAAAATATTTATTATATTTAAAAAAAAAATTAAACAAAACCTTTTCTTCAAAATGCAAAAACAACACTTTCTGCCCTGTAGCGGGTAAATATTAAGTTAAAAATATGCCTCTTTTGCTGGGATATAGTATCTTTTCTGGGCATTTCGAAAACATGCACAACTGAAAATTGACGATTTTTGATTTATGACGTTCTTGAAAGGAGTGAGCGATATGTTAGAAATTAATTTAACCAACAATGTTGCCATAATTTTGTATTACTAATCACTAAAATTACTAAAAGATGTAACTAAATTTGGTTTAAAATTAACACTATTAGTATCAGGAAAGCAGAAACCAATAGTGTTAAAAAATTATTTCATAAATCATAAGTTTTAAATTAATATCGAGAAAATATAAAAAATTATAACAGCGTACTTCGTGCAAAAATATTTCACATACAAGATACAACAAATATAAAATATGTATGTATAAAAAGAAAACTAAATATACGGTGTTTTTTTTTAGAGGTATACAAATTCAAATTTCTCGCAGTGAATTGATGATGGCACCCGCCGTGTGGCATGTTGCGCTGTGGCAACCCACAACAATCGAACGAACGAGCATAATCGAACACGCAAACCGAGCTCGGGCCGAACAAAAACCAGAACGTCACATTCCGTCGTCCAGTGATCGACACGTCCCCCTCCAACTACGTTTACATTAGAATCACGCGATTATTCTTAAATATTTCTTGACTGTCATTTTCTAGAACTGAATAAATTTGTGTTAAAAGTAATCCGCTTTCATCTTGCTTCCCTTCTGTTAATTTAAGTTGGTGTTCAACTAGAACCCATAATTGGTGACCCCGCCATCTTGTTGAGACCACATCTCTGTCATAACAATGCCATTCAACTGAGGTACGAAGAAGTCAGTAATCATGGTTCTGTAGCGCTCTCTATTGACCGTAACATTCCGGCCGACATTGTCTTTAAAAAAATATGGGCCAATGATTCCACCTGCCCATAAAGCACACCAAACAGTGACTTTTAACGGATGTAAGGGCGTCTCGACAAGGCTTCCGGGTTTTCTCCACTTCGAATTTGGCAATTCTGCTTGTTGACAGCCATTTAACCAAAAATGTGCCTCATCGGTGAACACAACTTCGCATTGAAAATGATAAATCAAGCTGAATATTGTTTTCAGCCCATCCAACGAACCTACGACGGTCATATAATGGACGGTCATATAATGGACTATAATGGTCATTCAGTCAATTCACTGTGAAATGGCAAAACGTACTAACTACATATCAACTGTCAATCGTCAAGTGACAAGTCTGTAGAAACAATATTGCCAATTTAAAAAAGAAACCTCAAAAAAAAACACCCTATACTATTTTTAAAAAATCTATTGAAAATATGTACTATAAGATAAAAATATGGTCAAATCTATTTACTGACCAAACGAATATCCAAAATAATTGTCAAAAAATTCTACAAATCAAAATGGTGACTAAAAACTGTTCAACTCCATTTTTACGGATGAAATCTCAGTGTAAATAAGAAAATCTATTAATGAAAAACAAAACACAATGTCATATGATGCAATATCGCTCACTCCTTTCAAGAACGTCATAAATCAAAATACTCGATTTTTCAGGAGAACGTTTTTAAAGTTTAAAAATAGAATACAATGTATTAAAAATAAATATCAAGCCACTTACTGAACTTTTTACTGTGCAACAGATCTTTTTAGGTAAAACCTGAAGGTTTTTTCTCCATTTGAAAAATATTTAGAATATTTAAAAGAATAATTAAACAATACCTTTTATTCAAAATGCAAAAACAACACTTTCTGCCCTGTAGCGGGTAAATATTATGTTAAAAATATGCCTCTTTTGCTGGGATATAGTATATTTTCTGGGCATTCCGAAAATATGCACAACTGAAAATTGTCGATTTTTGATTTATGACGTTCTTGAAAGGAGTGAGCGATATATGTAAATGTATGCAAAACAAGCGTGAATCAAAATTCCTTGTCTTATTTCCAGTCATAACATATTCAAACTGTGTGATTCAATAAAAAAACAAAGTGTAAAATTGGCAATATTGACTAGATATATGTATATGTATCTTCTTCAGGTCACAATAGACCTAATATGGTCGCAGTGGCAAAAGGGATGCAAGATCCCTTGACCTCTTTATCACCCCCAATGGTGCATAGGGCACTGCATCATATAAATGCTGTGTTATCTCGATAAGACAGCGTCGGCATAGATTGTTTCACATTCCTATACACAGGACCAACCTGCCGATGGTTATGCCTGTAGGAAGAGCTACCGCTATGTTGAACAATATCACATTGGATATTGATCTGTTCCATGTGTCCGAAGGAGTTTTCCGAAGCGAGATTCTTCTACACATTTAACAAGAGTCTTCTTGCGTAATTTTTAATTTGTTTTTTTAATGTATACGCCTTAAATGTTTGTTTGTAATGTATATATTAATTATTGAATAAATTGAATTGAATTGAAAATTGAATTGAAAACACATGAAGGAAACGTGATCGGCCCTCCGCTTCAGGTACCAGTCCGGGGTAGTATTGAATCAATTTAAAAATTACCTGTAAATATTTTATATTTATTTGACCTCGCCTCCTGGGAATCGTACCCGGGACCTCCAGTACGGTAGCCGAGTGTGTTGACCATTATGAAGGCGGACTTATAAAATAATAATCAATTTGGATAATTTACAAAGCGGCATTTTCGTAAAATACTACCTCAAGGGTGTTGCGATAAGGAGATAGTGGAAATGATTTAGCAAAGAAATGCCTTTTTACTTTTTTTCTTCTTCCAAAGATCATCTCACTCTCAAAAAAATCGCCAATTGACATTATTACGTTACAAAATGACACAGTTTGAATATGTGAGTTGACCGGCCACTATAAACAAGGATGCTTCAACATGATATATTTGTATGTCAGAGGGTCGCACATATACAGTAATTCCTCTACTGGTGGTTGTCAATAATGGGTAGAATCGGTGAATGTTACACATGTGTAAAGTGATCACTACCTATGAAAACCTACCAAACCAGCCTACGATGGTCGTCAGGCCCGTAAAAGCCCAGACTTCCATATTCTTCTACTATCTTTGATAAGATGTCAAAAAATAATTATTATAAATATATTTTTTATGGCTTTCACGAAAACCTTTGGAACGGATTAATCACATAAGTACAGGACTTGCTGTACATGTTTTATTTATATATATATATATATATATATATATATATATATATATATATATATATATATATATATATATATATAGGGTCCGCCATCTAAAGTTTTTTTTTTCAACTAGTGCTTATTTCGTGAATGGTAACACTTAGCTCATGTCTGATTTGACAGATAATTAGTTTTATCCTTCCGCTGAGCGAATATGGTTGTGTATACGCTTGAACAACGCTGGGAAATATTGCGACATTACTTTGAAAATCATGGTAATGTTGCAGAATGTGTGCGAAAATTGCGTACGGTTTTTGGAAGAAGAGAAGCACCGTCAGCTCCGTATGTTCGTTATCTTGTGAAAAAAGTGAAAGAAACTGGCATCCTCATCGATAAACCAAAGCGTGAAAAGCCAAAAACAGTGCGTACACCCGAGAATATCGATGTTGTGGCAGAAAGTGTGCGTGAAGCGCCATCAACATCAATTCACCGTCGTTCTCAACAATTGAACATTTCGGAGACATCATTGAGACGAATTTTGCATAAAGACCTTGGTATGACGCCATACAAAGTCCAATTGGTTCAGGAGTTGAAGCCAACTGACCATCCAATGCGTTTTCGCTTCGCTGAGTGGGCCTGCGATCGACTTACAGAAGATGCCGATTTTGCCAAAAAAATCATCTTTTCGGATGAAGATCATTTTGATCTTGGCGGGTATGTAAACAAGCAAAATTGTCGTATTTGGGGCACAGAAAACCCGCACGCATACATTGAAAAGCCGGTACACCCAAAACGAGTCACTGTTTGGTGCGGATTTTGGTCCAGAGGCATAATTGGGCCATTTTTCTTTGAAAATGAGCAAGGAGTGGCCGTTACAGTCAATGGCGATCGTTATCGGGCCATGTTGAACGGATTTTTGTTCACAAAAATTGAAGAGGAGGATATTGGCAACATTTGGTTTCAACAGGACGGCGCTACGTGCCACACAGCCGAAGCTACACTCGATAGCACTTATAGCATTTTCAAAAAAAAAAAGTTATTTGGCGGACCCTTTATATATATATATATATATATATATATATATATATATATATATATATATATATATATATATATATATATATATATATATATATATATATATATATATATATATATATATATATATATATATATATATATATATATATATATATATATATATATATATATATATATATATATATATATATATATATATATATATATATATATATATATATATATATATATATATATATATATATATATATATATATATATATATATATATATATATATATATATATATATATATATATATATATATATATATATATATATATATATATATATATATATATATATATATATATATATATATATATATATATATATATATATATATATATATATATATATATATATATATATATATATATATATATATATATATATATATATATATATATATATATATATATATATATATATATATATATATATATATATATATATATATATATATATATATATATATATATATATATATATATATATATATATATATATATATATATATATATATATATATATATATATATATATATATATATATATATATATATATATATATATATATATATATATATATATATATATATCATTAAACCCTTATCCGCACCCCAATGGTGCATAGGGCACTGCATTGTAAAAACACAGTGTTAGCATTGTAAAAACACAGTGTTATCTTGATCGTTAACACAAAGGAAAGGTGATCAGCCCTCCGCTTCAGGTACCAGTCCAGGGTAATATTGAATAAATGAATAAAGTGAAAAAATCACTTAAATTTGTTTGACCCCCCCTGGGAATCGAACCCGGGACCTCCAGAACGGTAACCGAGCGTGCTGACCATTACACTACAGAGGCGGGCACAGGACTTACTGTATATGTATATATTTGGAAATTCTAAATAACCCTCCAACGTACAAACATACAAGTAACGGGAGAACATACAATGTGTGCGGTGTAATAAATATACAATACAGTTATATGCAGGACACAAAACACAGAATGGATGGGGATACACATGTCTGTATGCGTTTGGGCCTAACCGTATATTTGCGCTTAGTACCGAGGGACATTTTGCTCAAAGTGTCCGCAACACCCGCCTCTTCCTGCTGCAAAACACATCATTTCAATTTTATTTCTGCTTGAAAAAAAGATTTCTGCTTCCTAAATAAATGCATGTCGGAAAAGTCAATGTAGTAAAGTGAGAACTGAAAAGAAATTGTTACATTTATCACCAAATACTGTACCAAAGATATTCCTTGCGCAAAAGATATCGCTCACTCTTTCCAACAACGTCATAAATCAAAAAACTTGATATTTCAGGAGACCGTTTTTTCAGTTTAAGAATTTTTTCATTTAATTTTTTTCTAACTAACTAACTAACTAACTAACCATCACGCCGCTTCACCGCAGGGGTAGGCAGAGAGAATAGAGCGCCACACCACTCTGTCCTTGCAAACATTCTTCGCCTCTTCCACGTTCATGCATCTCCTCATACATACCCGCCGATTGTTACGACTCCTAACCTGACCATTTTCAAGTATTTGGCATACCTGATCGTGCCATGTTTTTCTCGGTCTTCCACATTACATTACATAGCATAAATTCAAATACAAAAAAAAATAATAAAATATAAAAATTAATACAAAAAGAGATCCCACAAAGGCATGGCCTGTGTGTGGGTATACAAAATAAATAGTCATAGTACAGGGTATAAGGGTATAGGTTTCCAAGTAGAATTAGTTAATACAAAATAACAAAAAACCTATTATTTTTTGATATCTCATCAAAGATGAAAAAGAATATGGAAGTCTGGGCATTTACGGGGCTGACGATCGTCATAGGCTGGTTTAAGTGATCACTTTACACACGTGTAACATTCACCAATTCTACCCATTATTGACAACCACACTACCCAAATTCTTGGAAGTTCCATATATATGAACCAATTTAGAAACCTTGTTCTTGAATCACTAGAGACATCTATTGGTGAGATGTAAAGAGATGTTTCTAAATTGGTTCATATATATGGAACTTCCAAGAATTTGAGTAGTGTGGTTGTCAATAATGGGTAGAATTGGTGAATGTTACACGTGTGTAAAGTGATCACTTAAACCAGCCTATGACGGTCGTCAGCCCCGTAAATGCCCAGACTTCCATATTCTTCTTCATCTTTGATGAGATGTCAAAAAATAATATGAAAATAACTCCTGTAATTGGAGATAATCCAGATTTTGTGAACAAGTATTTGGACACACTCAAAATGTTGTAAACAAAAAACTTAATATAAAATACAAAAAAATACTTAACTCTCAGAAAACAATTTTTTTTTTAAATAAAATTAAAAACTTAAAAACATAGAAAAGATGAAAAAGTAAAAAGCTAGCGTTCATGTGCTAAAAGAAAAAGGAGCTTAAATCTGTCTCTTCTATAAATAATCTAAGCAAATTTTTAAATTTACACAAACTTAGGGAATTAACATCTAACAAATAGTCTTTGTGGAATAAGTTAGAACAATTTTGGAGCTATGAAAATAATACAATGTATTAAAAATAAATATCAAGCCACTTATTGAACTTTTTAATGTGCAACACATCTTTTAAGGTAAAACCTGAAGATTTTTTCTCCATTTGAAAAATATTCAGTTTATTTAATAAAAAATAATTAAACCATACCTTTTCTTCAAAATGCCAAAACAACACTTTCTGCCCTGTAGCGGGTAAATATTAAGTTAAAAATATGCCGCTTTTGCTGGGATATAGTACATTTTATGGGCATTCCAAAAACATGCACAACTGAAAATGATCGATTTTTGATATATGACGTTGTTGAAAGGAGTGAGCGATATTTAATTTGCTGCCCGTAACCATTAAGAATTCCATTAGTGATCATGTCTTTAAGGACAGTGTCCGTCGATGGTTGCTTCTCGTTGGTAGGGACAAGGTAAGTGAATTCATTAAAGTCCAGGTGTAATTATTTTATTGTAAAACCTTTATACTGTGAATTGTTATTGTATGTAGTGTATGCAATGTATATAATCTTACAATAAAAAAATTATATATTTTTTAAAAAATAAAAAATTGTAGTAACATGTAAGTATTTCGGCTCAACACAGGCCATGCCTAAAGAGCCGTAACACATATAGTAAAAAATAATGTATGTATCTATGAAATTAATTAATTAATTAAAAATAAAATAAATAAATATTAATAAAATCAATATTCACAGTTCGGCTGTCCAAACTCAAAACACAGTAAGGGAAATTTTTTGTAGTACTACAAAAAAAAGTCCTTTACTGTGTTTTAAGTTTGGACAGCCGAGTTGGTGTAAGGGAAAAAATATATATATTTATATATATATATATACATAATTGGATAGTACATTATTGTTTAACGCGTCTTCTGAATCACGTAAGGTTATTAGTGACAAGTAGTAGGTATACAGGTATACATATGAGTGGTATGGGACAAACCTGCTGGCCGGTTTTGTTCATCGTAATGAGGTCTTTCCTGGTCTTCTCCACATTGCCCTGGATGATCTTAAGGGTTCTGAGGATCTCCACGCGCTGAGCGGGCGTCGGATTCGCTGGAAAGCAACAAAAAAAGAAATTTTGAGTATCCGAATCCTTGTTCACAGATCAGTGTTTTTCCACTCGGGAGTTATTTTTAAATTTTGACACATCGCTCACTCCTTTCAAGAACGTCATAAATCAAAAATGATCAATTTTCAGTTGCGCATGTTTTCGGAATGCCCAGAAAGTGTACTACATATATCCCAGCAAAAAAGGCATATTTTAAACTTAATATTTACCCGCTACAGGCAAAAAATGTTATTTTTGCATTTTGAAGACAAGGTTTGTTTGAAGGTATTGTTTAATTTTTTTAAAAAAATATACTAAATATTTTTGAAGTGGAGAAAAAACTTTCAGGTTTTACCTAAAAAGATGTGTTGCACAGTAAAAGTTCAATAAGTGGCTTGATATTTATTTTTAATACATTGTAATATAGTTTTAAACATTAAAAACGTTCTCCTGAAAAATCTTTTGATTTATGACGTTCTTGAAAGGAGTGAGTGATGTGTTAGGTTTTGTTCGATGTGTTTCTGTTACTTTCAAATGAGTGGAAAAGTGACTGACCTTCAAGCCTATCCAGCAGTATTTTGGTCTGAGCTATTTGCTTCTCCAGGAGTAGCTGCGTGCGTTTCCTGATCCCTTGGACTATCTTCACGTGACCTTCTCCTCTCTTCTTCACAAGGGCGGCCATTTCCTGGAACAAAGAGACAGCCCATATCACAAATGTAATGTAAATGTAATCACTTCTTCCGTACGTGTCATGTCAGGTCCCCCTGACGTCGTCTATCACTTGAGAGTAATTGTGGAGGTCCTCAACAAAAAGTTAAATTTCCAATATTGTGAGGTAACACCGTTGGGTTGCCGCGCTGACATAAGCTGTACAGAAGCGTTTCGATATGAACTAAACTGAAGATTTTCGAGCGGACCCGACTCTGAAGCGAGAGAGCTAAAAAGCCGCGAGAACTGCTTGGATCGTTGACGCAAACAGACGTTTTATTTAGATCTTCACTTAATTTTCTTTAACTCCATATATTGTAAATTATTTGTCATTATTTGATTCCAATATTTAGTATTTTTTCCGCCTCCGTAGTGTAATGGTCAGCACGCTCGGCTACCGTTCTGGAGGTTCCGGGTTCGATTCCCAAAGGGGGTAAAAAAAAATATTTGTGATTTTTTCACTGTAATATTTATTCAAAATTACCATGGACTGGTACCTGAAGCGGAAGGCTGATCACCTTTCCTTCATGTAACAACGATCAAGGTAACACTGCGTTTAAATGACAGTGCCCTATGCACCATTTGGGTGCGGATAAGGGTTTTATATACATTTAGTATAGAATCGCATTTATTTCAATAAAGGAACCAACTGTAAGTATGTACATCATTTTGTTTTCATTCTGTGCACCACTCCTTTGCATTAACAAACACGATCACCAACTCGTGATCACACAACGCGGCAACACGCCGCCCCCAAAATAGCTGTTCCCGAAACCAATAGCTATAAAAGTTGGCCAAACACAGCCACAGCAAAAAAATCTTTTAAATGCAAATCTGTTCTGTTTACTGTACTCTATCGAAATCTTAATTAAAGTTGCCACAAAAACCAATATAAGATAATTAAATCGCACTAAAATGTAACAATTTTACAATCTAGAATTCCAGATTACTTAAAATCATTTATAATGGAATAACGTTTTGTTGAGGACCTCCACAAATCGCTCACTTCTTTCAAGAACGTCATAAATCAAAAAACTTGATTTTTCAGGAGAACGTTTTAAAAGTTTAAAAATATAATACAATGTATTAAAAATAAATATGAAGCCACTTACTGAACTATTTACTGTGCAACAGATCTTTTTAGGTAAAACCTGAAGGTTTTTTCTCCATTTGAAAAATATTAAGTATATTTTAAAAAAATAATTAAACAATACCATTTCTTCAAAATGCAAAAACAACACTTTCTGCCCTGTAGCGGGTAAATATTAAGTTAAAAATGTCTTTTTTGCTGGGATATAGTACATTTTCTGGGCATTCCGAAAACATGCACAACTGAAAATTGACGATTTTTGATTTATGACGTTCTTGAAAGGAGTGAGCGAAATGTCCTTGTCTTGGGCAGATCTAAACAGTCCTGTTCCCCGTCCAATCTCGTATATTCCGGAGCCAGGAGATCGGACTTCTGCCCGATTTCCCTTCTGTAACACTCTAGCAAAATGAAAATTTATATTTGGTATGTTGAAAGCATTGTTAACTTTGCGGTACGGTAATATAACACTCTCCTTATCAATCATCCTTCACTTTGTGTAATACCACCGTAATTAACACTGATTCGTGACTACCGGTTCCGGAATAATCATTCCATCAACAGGTCATTAAAATAACACTATTACAGTCTGACATTTGTACAAAAATAAAATTTTGAAAGAGAGAAAGAAAACGATTTTTTTTGTTTAGTGTTTATGGTTTTAACATTTTTGTTCGTTTTATTCGATAAGTAGTTACTATTTTTAAAAAAAATGTAAAATGTTTCTTTCAATATCCACAATTTAGTTAGTTTCAACGTTCCTCCATTCAGATTTTTGAAGGCAAAAAATCTCATCTGCACGATTTTCAAGAAAATAAATGAAAAAATTTTAAAAAAATTCCAACACCCCCCGCATTTACATTTCCTCCCCATTCCAGTTTTTTTTAGCCCCTTAAAAAACGAAAAATACAGGTTTCACTGTAATTTGCAGATTTTCAGATACTATATAACATAATAATAATAATAATAATAAAACCCTTATCCGCACCCCAATGGTGCATAGGGCACTGCTTCATATAAACGCAGTGTTATCTTGATCGTTTACACATGAAGGAAAGGTGATCAGCCCTCCGCTTCAGGTACCGGTCCATGGTAATATTGAATAAATATTACAGTGAAAAAATCACTTATATTTGTTTTACCCCCCTTGGGAATCGAACCCGGGACCTCCAGAACGGTAGCCGAGCGAACTGACCATTACACTTCGGAGGCGGACTATATAACATACGTCATTTAATACGCAGTGCACATATTACGCAGCAAAAACACCAAACGCAATTTAATTTTAATAACTCACAAATATCAGTTAGAACCTTAATCAGACAACTTACAATATTTTCATTATGATCCACTTCCATTTTGGTATAAAATTAAAAACAATTTTTCACAATTATTTTTGGTAAAGTGAACACATACACAGGTGACTGCACTCTGCCGTGTACGCCGGTGACAGGTTTCCACAAGAGTGAGGAGACTTGCATTGCCAAACGTGGCTCAAGTGATTCAATACTGCAATGGTGACTTACAATTTTGATTTTCCCAAGGATTGTCAAATAGTTCTCAAAAAAACTCTTAAAATGTAATCAGACAGATACATATTGAATAATTATCGGAGTGAAAAATCACTTATGTTTATTTTGACCCACCCACCCTGGGAATCGAACCTGGAACCTCCAAAAAGGTAGTCAAACTTCTACTCTACGGAGGTGGACTCTTCTTTTACCTTCTTCATGATATTACTAAAAATTACTTTTTTTTTGTTTGTTAAATGTCTTCTTTCATTTCAGATTCTAAGTATAAGCTACTATGATTTTTAATATTTTATATTTGTAAATAAATTTATTAAAAGTATGTGCATGTGGTTTTTTAATATGTTTAAAAACTATGTATATAAAAATTAGATATCGCTCGCTCCTTTCAACAACGTCATATATCAAAAATCTTCAATTTTCAGTTGTGCATGTTTTCCGAATGTCCAGAAAATGTTCTATATCCCAGCAAAAGCGGCATATTTTTAACTTAATATCTACCCGCTACAGGGCAGAATGTATTGTTTTTGCATTTTGAAGAAAAGGTTTAATTATTTTTTCAAATATACTAAATATTTTTCAAATGGAGAAAAACATTCAGGTTTTACGTAACAAGATCTGTTGCACAGCAAAAAGTTCAATAAGTGGTTTTATATTTATTTTTAATACATTGTATTATATTTTTAAACATTAAAAACAATCTCCTAAAAAAATCAAGTCTTTTAATTTATGACATTGTTGAAAGGAGTGAGCGATATGTGTATATCTAATTTCAATGTAATGGTTTTTAAACATATAAAAAATGTGTGTGCATCATCCTAACAGCTGTTAGAGTATTATTAATACTAATAATAAATAATAATTTAATACAGAAGTTTGAGAATCTGTGTGGACAGTGGGAGAAACTGAGGACGGTACATGTCTCTACTTGCAATGGACAGTGAGTCAATGTGCTGATATTGAGGTCAGAGGTTCATAAACTTTGGAGCAAACTCAAGTGGGGCCTCATTATAAAAATATACAGGAGAACCACTGTCACCTTTGGTTAAAATGTTGGATTATCAGAAAATATGGAAAAATACGGTAAAATAGTTACTTTTGGCTTAATTTAATTTTGATAATATTCAAAATACATATTAAAATCTACCAAAATAAATCATTTACTTGTAAAAAAAAAATCACTTTATATCTCTTCTTCTAACCATTATCCGCACCCAATGGTGGATAGTGCACTGCATCATATGTACGCAGTGTTATCTTGATTGTTACTTACATGAAGGCAAGGTGATCACTTCTGCGCTTCAGGGACCAAATAAATAACCAACTAAATTTAACTTCTAGTCCACTTTTGAAAATATTCCCATTGTGATTCATTTGTCGTCTTTCTCTCTTTAAAAAAAAAATATATATTGTCAAATCCTAATAATTTTATTTTAATTTTAATAATTTTATCTGAATTTTAATGACCTGATGATGGAATAATTTTCCAAAACCGGTAGTTACACGGTAACCACAAATAAGTGTTTTTAAAAAAGTGATATTACACAAAGTAAACAATGAATGGTAAGGTGAGTGTTTTATTACCATACCACAAAGTTATCCATGTTTTTAATATACAAAAAAATAAACATATAAAATTTACTACAAATAGTTGATTACACCTGGAGGGATTTAAGAAACAAATTGATGAGTGATTCTACAAATAATTTATTCTATAACAGGTTTTTAAGAACAGTTAGATCACCAGTGTGGTCAAAACTATTTACAGTTTACACATTTTAAAATAGTATCTATCAGCTGCTTATATAGGTGTCTCAGCTCGAGATGAGGCATTTATCGTTTTTATTCCATTCTTTCGTTAGCTATCTGTTCTACCAGACATATCGCTCACTCCTTTCGACAACGTCACATATAAAAAATCGTCAATTTTCAGTTGTGCATGTTTTCGGAATGCCAAGGAAATGTACTATATCCCAGCAAAAGCGGCATATTTTAAACTTAATATTTACCCGCTACAGGGCAGAAAGTGGTATTTTAGAATTTTGAAGAAAAGGTATTGTTCAATTATTTTTTTAAATAAACTATAAATATTTTTCAAATGGAGAAAAAACATTCAGGTTTTAACTAAAAAAATCTGTTGCACAGTAAAAAGTTCAATAAGTGGGTTGATATTAATTTTTAATACATTGTATTATATTTTTAAACTTTAAAGAACGTCATAATCAAAAAATCATAAGTTCAATAAGTGGCTTTATTTTTAATACATTTTATTAGGCATATTTTTAAACTTTAAAAACGAGCTCTTGAAAAATCAAGTTTTTTGATATATGACGTTGAAAGGAGTGAGCGATATGTGAGCTGGCGTGTTTTAGGTCCTTGAAAATATGTTCTAAGATTGCCATTGTCCATAGTATACTGTTGTGGTAGTTTAACAAGCTAAGGAATTCGACCCTTAAGGCCCAGCATTCGTTAAGTCGCAACCAAATTTTATCTAAATCCAGGTAGCATTTTACCCACCCTACCTTTGGGTTATTTTCAGGCATATTTTTCATAAACAAGCGAAAAAATCACAACATTTGCTGTCACAAAATATTGTCAGTGTATCCGGTACGCATTAAATATTTTTGGAACAGATATCTTTTACAATATTTTGAGTGTGTCCAAATAATGTGTGACCTCACATACTAATATAAGAGTTTCTGCTTAGTAAAAAGCTTCTTTACATCTCACCAATAGATGTCTCTAGTGAAGTTCTAGTGTTTCAAGAACAAGGTTTCTAAATTGGTTCATATATATAGAACTTCCAAGAATTTGAGTAGTGTAGTTGTCAATAATGGGTAGAATAGGTGAATGTTACATGTGTGTAAAGTAATCACTTAAACCAGCCTATGACGGTTGTAAGCCCCGTAAATGACCAGACTTCCATATTCTTTATCTTTGATGAGATGTCAAAAAATAATACAGATATCTTTTCTCGTGCCCGTAGGTCATATGGGTAAGCGCGGAATGTGAAGAAAAACCGCGCGTATGACGTACGGTGGTATGTGTAGAGCATTTCAGTAATTGTTTTTTTTTTTTCATAAAACACCGTTTTCAGCTAAAAAAATAAGTTTTTCTTCGAAATAATTCTACAGTTTAGAAAAGAAAAGAGTTATTGAAAGGTAAGGAGTTTATAAGGAGAAATTATAAAAATATTTTTCTATATATTTAAAAAAAAAAATAACAACAAAAAATATCTAGTATACATTCTTAAAAATAAATCGGGCATGAATAGATATCGCTCACTCCTTTCAAGAACGTCATAAATCAAAATACATGATTTTTCAAGAGAACGTTTTTAAAGTTAAAAAATATAATACAATGTATTAAAAATAAATATCAAGCCACTTACTGAACTTTTTACTGTGCATCAGAACTTATTAGGTAAAACCTGAAGGTTTTTTCTCCATTTGAAAAATATTTAGTATATTTAAAAAAATAATTATACAATACCTTTTCTTCAAAATGCAAAAACAACACTTTCTGCCCTGTAGCGGGTAAATATTAAGTTAAAAATATGCCTCTTTAGCTGGAATATAGCACATTTTCTGGGCATTTCGAAAATATGCACACCTAAAAATTGTGGTTTTTTGAATTATGACGTTCTTGAAAGGAGTGAGCGATATGTGACCTCTGGTGGAATAACGAATGCTGGGCCGTAACACCAATTACAGTATTTCTATACATGCAAAAAATTACAGACTTTAGATGCAAATATCCCCTCTGAATCTATTTCAACTTACGGAGCTGTTTTGACAAGTTTTTTTTGATTGTGCTTTTATTATTTATAAAAATACTTCAATTTCATACTATTTCTGTGAGCCTAAGCAGCTCATTATTAGAAATAGGTAAGGAAATTGTGGTAGAGTGGGTTAGAACCGAGAAACTCGGACTCAAGAGGCCGCGACACTAACCACGGGACCACAGCCAGACACCAGAAGTTAGCTAGCTGGCACACTATGGCATTGTCCCGTTAAGTGTGTGTCGCCGCACACTGGTGTACCATGGTAATTAGTTTGTGTGCTGCGGAAAAAAGTCTGGTTCTATGAAAATAAAACAATGCTCCAAATTTTGATTGCCTGTGCTTAATTAAGTAGGCATTTCTCATTAAACATTAAATACAACATTTTGAGTGTGTCCAAATACTTGTTCACAAAATTTGGATTATCTCCAATTACAGGAGTTATTTTCATATTATTTTTTGACATCTTTTCAAAGATGAAGAAGAATATGGAAGTCTGGGCATTTACGGGGCTGACGATCGTCATAGGCTGGTTTAAGTGATCACTTTACACACGTGTAACATTCACCAATTCTACCCATTATTGACAACCACACTACTCAAATTTTCGGAAGTTCTATGTTTATGAACCAATTTAGAAACCTTGTTCTTGAATCACTAGAACTTCACTAGAGACATCTATTGGTGAGATGTAATATACATATTCTTCTTCATCTTTGATGAGATGTCAAAAAATAATATAAACATTATATGTTAAATATGTTATATTGGTATATATTTACCATAATATGGTAAATATGCACCTCTGAAATTTCTTAATTTGGCTGATATGCAAAGGCAAATAGCCGCAAGTTAAAAACAGTAGTTTTGAGATAAACGAGTTTCAAAGAACCTTAAAGTGATGCTTTTTGCCCAAACATGTATCAAATTAATACAATTTTGTAGCTATTTGCATAATAGATATCTGGGTAAAGGAAAGAGATGGAGCAAAATCTGTGATTGTATATGTTAGAGGCCAGTTATAAGAATGCTTTGAGCCGTGTAACGTCAAACTGCCGTAACTTGAGTTACGGCTAGTTGTTTTTACACATTAGTTGGTAGGTACCTTGAATAGAAGTTTGAAAAGTTTGCAGAACACTGCACTATGGTGTGCTAAATAAGAAGGATCAGGGGTGCCAACTCACCACGGACGGATTGCTCTCTGGCTTGGCGAAGACTGGTACGGCGGTTGCTGTGTCGGGCTTGGCGGGGGCCTGCACGCCCTCGGCCGGCACCGGCGCGTCGCCCTCAGGGGCGGGGGGCTCCGCGGGACTGGGGGCCTCGCCGTTGGTCCGCCCCTCCTCGGCCTTCTTCTGTATCCGCTGCTGCTTGGCCTCCGCCAGCGCCGTGTTGGTGATCTTCAGATTGTCCTTGTTGATGAGTACCTGCCAAAATCATATAACATTTCAATACAATCTCTTCATCCACCTATTTACAAACAATAGGTACGAAATACTAATTTTTCGATAGGGATAAAGTCCAAGGTGACAATCCAAGACCACAATAAAAAAAAATCTTTATTCCACAAATCGCTTACTGCTTTCAACAACGTCATATATCAAAAAACTTGATTTTTCAGATTGTTTTTAGAGTTTCAAAATATAATAAAATGTATTCAAAATAAATATCAAACCACTTATTGAACTTTTTACTGTGCAACAGATCTTTTTGGGTAAAACCTGAAGGTTTTTTCTCCATTTGAAAAATATTTAATGTATTAAAAAAATAATCAAACAATACCTTTTCTTTAAAATGCAAAAACAACATTTTCTACCCTGTAGCAAGTGAATATTAAAATATGCCTCTTTTGCTGGGATATAGTATATTTTCTGGGCATTCCAAAAACATGAACAACTGAAAATTGTCGATTTTTTATAATTTGATGTTGTTGAAAGGAGTGAGCGATATATGAAGTTCTGTTAACTTTTATATACAGGTTTTTAAATTTAAATTAGACGTTTTAGGAACCAAGTAGGACGTTTGACAAAATAATTTGGACGTCATATTGTATTTTATAAAATTACAATTTTTATGATTGCGCCTCCAAAAGGAGTGAGCGAAATGGTATCTAAACCGTCAACATTTTCATATTTGAAAAAGACACCCATGATTTTAGCGTTAGAAATGTCCATTTCTAACACTGGAATCATGGGTGTCTTACGAATATGAAAATGTTGACAATTTAGAAACCATTTTTGAAATCAAGAGTAAAATTATTATTTTCCGCATTGTGGCCCTTTGGCATTTAACCTGCGATATGTGGCTCAAAGAATTGCGGAACTAAAGTGGAGCTGGGCAGGTCGTGTGGAATGTATGTCTGAGGATAGATAGACGAAGCTGGTGCTTGACTGACGGCATTCTAGATTAGTGTCTATTGTAACTGCAAACAGTTGGTAGAATTCCATATTGAATTGTTGGGTAATATATCCAAAATAAAACAAGGTTTTTGTTGGATTGAATTCTACATTTATTTATGTATATCTTCCTTATATTGTATATGTATATTTCCTTCTCCTTCCTGCTAAATCTATTATTTTATATAACACCCTTTTTTTATCTCTGAATGTTTTTTAATAGTTTTATGACATAAATGTGGAATTGTTTAATTGGCTTTTTTTTTTAACGTAACCATTTTTTGTTAATGTAATGTAATGTTTATTATTGCTAATGTAACTATTCTTTATTATATAATTTTTTTATATGTAAGCTGTACAATTCCCGAATAAATAAAATAAAATAAATAAATACGTGACGCGTTTTGTCTTCTTAGGACATTATCAAACACTCATATCGCTCACTCCTTTCAAGAACGTCATAAATCAAAATACTTGATTTTTCAGGAGAACGTTTTTAAAGTTTAAAAATATAATACAATGTATTAAAAATATATATCAAGCCACTTACTGAACTTTTTACTGTGCAACAGATCTTTTTAGGTAAAACCTGAAGTTTTTTTCTCCATTTGAAAAATATTTAGTTTATTGAAAAAAATAATTAAACAATACATTTTCTTCAAAATGAAAAAACAACACTTTCTGCCCTGTAGCGGTTAAATATTAAGTTAAAAATATGCTGCTTTTGCTGAGATATAGTAAATTTTCTGGGCATTCCGAAAACGTGCACAGCTGAAAATTGACGATTTTTGATTTATGACGTTCTTGAAAGGAGTGAGCGATATGTGTTTGATAATAGTGTTTAATAATGTCTTAAGAAGACGAAATGCGTCACGTATTAAGATATACATAAATAAATGTAGAATTCAATCCAATAAAACCCTTGTTTTATTTTGGATATATTACCCAACCATGGATTAGTGTCTCCTGGAAAGCAGTCACTCACTCAGGGCTACCTAGTAATACTTGTTTGTAATAAACCAAAGTCAAAATACTAGTAATCTTTTGCCGATAACCTTCCGCCACGTCACCACATTACACTAACCTTGTTGTGAGACACGTGGTTGTTATTGTTGTTGTGATGTTGGTTGGGAACGGCTGGTTTCTCCTTAACGGGAGCTCTCTGTCCGGGAGGCACGTTTTCTTGCTTGCTCTGGAATCAAAATACATCACTTAACCCTTACTGGTCCAATGTCGAATCTCATTCGACATCGATTTTTTCCTCTTAGGTCCCATGTCGGATGTAATTCAAAATTTTTTTCATCATAAGTATTATTTATTTAAATTCCAAGCTTACATTTTTGTTAATTTATTATTAGATTAAAACCAATATTTTTAGCTTTTCCACTTTTTTATTTGACCAGCGACCGGGTTTCGTCGTTACCGACATCACCAGTCTGATGATGTCGGTAACGACGAAACCCGGTCGCTGGTCAAATAAAAAAGTGGAAAAGCTAAAAATATTGGTTTTAATCTAATAATAAATTAAAAATGCAATTCCATCACGAAGTGTCAGTGGATAATATAAATCTATTACATTTTTGTCACTCGTATCTATTACAACAGTACATGGAGCAGAGAACAAAAGTTTATTTTTTCCAATTGGAGTGTAATTGTCTACCTAGATTTTTTTTTTAATTTTGGGGGACCGGAAAGGGTTGAATACAAGCACGGATGGTGGTACAAGTGCCACTTCAGAAATAAATATCACTAGGTTTTGATTAAAAACGCGGGCTTTCATATACGCCCACTCTTTTGAAGAAATTTAAACTGAGCGACAACGATCGGTCACACTCAGACAGGTAAATGCCTTTCAATAATGCGTTATTTCACCATTAAAAATTTAAAGAAAAACAGTCCACTTTTCAATTAAAACCTTTGTCAAAACTCATCGGTCAAGGGGTTACTATCCTGCATTATCTGTAAACCCATCCACGACATTTTTTTTTATTATTTCAGTTTACTTTTTCACACTACATTGTGTGAAATGTATCTGCGCTCTAAATGAGAAATCCAGTTTCCTTGCAGAGTATATTCAATTGAATTCAATTAAATTTATTTATTTATAATTCTTCACTTCAAACCCTCATCTGCAACCAATGGTGCATAGGGCACTGCATCATATAAACACAGTGTTATCTTGATCATGACCATATGAAGGAAAGGTGATCAGCCCTCCGCTTCAGGTACCAGTCCAGGGTAATATTGAATGAATATAAAAGTGAAAAAATCACTTGATATTTATTTAACCCCCCCCCGGTAAAAAAAAAAAAAAAAAATTTAATTGTCCGCCTCTGTAATGTAATATACTGGAGGTCCTGGGTTCGATTTATAATTAACATAAACAAAACAAACTAAAATTTTATGTGTATACATTGACAAATTTTTTAAATAAGCAAGAATACTATTACTAAAGGTGTAGAAGAATCTCACTTCGGAAAACTCCTCCAGACACATGGAACAGATCAATATGATATTGAGATATTGTTCAACGTAGCGGTAGCTCTTCCTACAGGCATAACCATTGGCAGGTTTGTCCCGTGCATAGGAATGTGAAACAATCTATGCCGACGCTGTCTTAGAAATATCGCTCACTCCTTTCAACAACGTCATTCATATATCAAAAAACCCGATTTTTCAGGAGATCATTTTTAAAACTAACTAACTAACTAACCATCCCGCCGCTTCCCGCAGGGGTAGGCAGAGAGAATAGATCGCCACACCACTCTGTCCTTGCAAACATTCTTCGCCTCTTCCACGTTCATGCATCTCCTCATACATACCCGCCGATTGCTACGACTCCTAACCTGACCACTTTCAAGTATTTGGCATACCTGATCGTGCCATGTTTTTCTCGGTCTTCCTCAGCTTCTTTTCCCACTAACATTCGCCTCATAAATTTGTTTTACCGTTCTTTCGTCACTCATTCGTTCCACATGTCCAAACCATCTCAACACACCTTTCTTAATTTTATCGATAATGCTTATCTCAGCTTTGCATTCCTTCCTTATTTCACTATTCGCACATCTATCATACATCGTTTTGTCGCACATTCTTCTGAGAGATCGCATTCGAGATCATTTTTAAAGTTTAAAAATATAATAAAATGTATTAAAAATAAATATCAAGCCACTTATTCAACTTTTTACTGTGCAACAGATCCATTTAGGTAAAACCCAAATGTTTTTTCTCCATTTGAAAAATATTAAAAAAAAATTAATAAAAGCTTTTCTTAAAAATGCAAAAACAACACTTTCTGCCCTGCAGCAGGTAAATATTAATTTAAAAATATGCTGCTTTTGCTGGGATATAGTACATTTTCGGGGCATTCCGAAAACACGCACAACTGAAAATTGTCGATTTTTGATATCTGACGTTGTTGAAAGGAGTGTGCGATATGTATATATGTATATGCCTTACCTCTGCATTATGCCAGAACACCTTGATGAATCGGTTGTTGAGCACAGCTTCCGTACTTTTGTACGCCACGTTGGCCTCCGTGTGGCTCGAGAATGTGATGATGGCCGCCTCTGGGTCGCCTTCGTAGCAGACCTGCCAATAAGAGACAATTTTTTTTTTTTAAAATAATTTAAAGTTAAAACGATTACTTAGTACCTAAAGAACTATTACTTAAGTACCTTAGAATTGTAAAGCTATTGAAGGACCGTCAGTCCATTAAATCTTCACATTTGTATGAAAATGCCATAACTAGGCGAAACAATTGTCACAATATTAATTTGATGTGTTTTTAAACAATAAAATATTACTTTTAAAATATTAATAATATGTAAAATACAACATTTTGAGTGTGTCCAAATGCTTGTTCACAAAATCTGGATTATCTCCAATTACAGGAGTTATTTTCATATTATTTTTTTAAATCTCATCAAAGATGAAGAAGAATATGGAAGTCTGGGCATTTACGAGGCTGACGACCGTCGTAGGCTGGTTTAAGTGATCACTTTACACACATGTAACATTCACCAATTCTACCCATTCTTGATAACCACACCACTCAAATTTTTGGAAGTTCTATATATGTATATGAACCAATTCTGAAACATTGTTCTTGAATCACTAGAGACATCTATTGGTGAGATGAAAAGAAGCCTTTTATTGAGCGGAAACTCCTTTATTAGTATGTGAGGTCCGAATCCTGGATTTTAATCACACACATGAGAAACGCCAGAAAATATCATTTTCACTTTCATCATTTAAGCTTATAATTTGACCAGACAATTTATTCACAACATCTTGAGTGTGTCCAAATACTTGTTCACAAAATTCAGATTTTTTTTGAACAACAATTTGGACACACTCAAGATGTTGTGAATAAAATAAAACTAAGTAGTGATTTGACAATTAATACATATATTTTTTTCTTTACGAGAAGGAGTTGGCATACCTGTATGTTGACAATCTTGCCGAACTTGGTGAAGTGGTTGTTGAGGTGCGAGATGTCATTGAGCCCCCGCGGGACCTTCTTGAGCTCGAGGGAGCAGTTGCCCCCGACGG
The DNA here is from genome assembly GCF_059751285.1 of Brachycentrus maculatus. Lineage (NCBI taxonomy): Eukaryota > Metazoa > Arthropoda > Insecta > Trichoptera > Brachycentridae > Brachycentrus > Brachycentrus maculatus. Next base: position 381,114 of record NW_028280867.1, on the reverse strand, counting down.
CCCCCTTGGGCGGCGGGTGGCGGCTCACCTGGTTGCCCCCTGCGAAGAAGGCTACAAAAAATTAGTCAAATCAATTAACAAAAAAAATTTGCCGTACAGAGAAGCCACCAAGTTCAGTCTAAAAACCTGGGCCATGGACAAGAGCCAAGAGATCTGGTCCAACAGCTCAGGGATGAAACACGGAAAGGAACTGATCACAGGCTACTCGGGGAAATTCACCACAGAAGCTTTAAAGCTTAACAGGCAAATAAGGATCCTAACGAGGACCTTGACTGGACACTGCAGACTGAGGAAACACATCGCTCACTCCTTTCAACGTCATATATCAAAAAAACTTGATTTTTCAGGAGATTGTTTTTAAAGTTTAAGAATATAATACAATGTATTACAAATAAATATCAAGCCACTTATAAAACTTTTTACTGTGCAACACATCTTTTTCGGTAAAACTTGAATGTTTTTTCTCCATTTGAATAATATTTAAAAAGAATAATTAAACAATGCCTTTTCTTCAAAATGCAAAAACAACACTTACTGCCCTGTAGCGGGTAAATATTAAGTTAAAAATATGCCGCTTTTGCTGGGATATAGTACATTTTCTAGGCATTCCGAAAACATGCATAAATGAAAATTGACAATTTTAGATATATGACGTTGTTGAAAGGAGTGAGCGACATGTTAAAAATTAGACAACATGGCTCCACAGTCTGCAGGTTTTGTATGGAGAATAACAAAACACCCATCCACATTCTCTATAACTGTGACGCACTCGGTCGCAATTTAAGTCACATCCTCGGAGGACCACTACTGGACTCCGAGAAGGTGAAGCTTCTACCACCAAGGCAGGTTGTGAGCTACATGACTCACGTAGGTCTTGAGAGTGAGCTATGACACAGAGGGAGGTGGCAATAGACCTAATATGGTCGCTGTGACATAAGATCCCTAGACCCTAGACCTAAGTAAATAAATAAAAAAAATTAAAAATGTAAGGAGAGAAACAATGTAAGGAGAGAGTCCGCCTCCGTAGTGTAATGGTCAGCATGCTCGCCTACCTTTCTGGAGGTCCCGGGTTCGATTCCCAGGGGGGTTTATTAAATATAAGTGATTTTTTCACTCTAATATTCATTTAATATTACACTGGACTGGTACCTGAAGTGGAGGGCTGATCACCTTTCCTTCATGTGTAATCGATCGAGATAACACTGCGTTTATATGAAGCAGTGCCCTATGCACCATTGGGGTGCGGAAAGGGATTATTATTAAGGAGAGAAAAGTGTGGCATTATGGTGATGATAGTAGTAGTAATAGTAGATGTTTCATCTTAAGTTCATTCATTCAAACCCTCACCCACACCCCAATGGTGCATAGGGCACTGCATCATATAAACGGAGTGTTATCTTGGTCATTTTCACATGAAGGAAAGGTGATCAGCCCTCCGCTTCAGGTACCAGTTCAGGGTAATATTAAATAAATATTAGAGTGAAAAAATCACTTAAATTTATGTGATTATTTATAATATTAATGGAACCCGGGACCTCCAGAATGGTACCCGGGCGTGCTGACCATTACACTACAGAGGCGGACAATCTTAAGTTGAGTCACCTATAACTAGAAATTCCAAATAGAAGAACCTCTGCAAATTAACTGCTAGTATTTACTGTTAAGGCGGAGACTGACCAGAGCATTTCGTCGTAACAAAACATTGTAACTTCGCTCGCGGCGAGCATGTTACGTTATGACGTTACGGCATTGCTGACTGACCGCGATCAGTGCTCGCTAGTGGCCTTGTGCTCAGTGTTGCCATATGTCACACCAAATAATCTGAAAATCTGAATCGATAACCCAAAATCGGTATGAATCTTTGCAACATTGCATTCGTATTGTAGTTAAAATGTCGGACGACGAAGACGCGATTCTTGGTTCTGTGATTTTAATAAATTACTGCTTACTCCAAATGAAGCAAAAAATATATATATAGTGCCAATCCCCACAAATTCCCAGCAGTTTGGGGAATTTCCCACAGATTGGCAACCCTGTATTAACCTAAAATTGCATCCGACTTCGGATAGAGCATTCGGAACGAGCGGCGAGCTGCTCGGCCCGCTGTACTGACTATACGAATGCTCGCATTGTAACATGTTACGATATGACGAAATGCTCCGGTCAGTCTCCGCCTTTAGACAGTATCTGGGACAACACCGTATAGTTGAGGTTATAGTCACCTCTTCGAGGATAGTTTCCGGGCGGGGGGGGCTGGTTCATGGCGGGGTGGAGCTGCGCGGCCGGGCGCACCATCATCACGGGGGCCTTGGGCATCATGGGGCCCATGCTGTTCCGGAGATCCTCCGGCCTGGAACAAAAAAAGAAAATTAGACCATCCTAGAAAGTTGAACTTATGCCATCGGTCATTGGTGATACTGTAATGTAATCTCAAAAACAGACAATTTCACATAATACAGTGAAGACTTAATTCATACAACGAGCTTATTCTAAGCTCTTAAAGATACTTTAAGCGGTTAACTGCCGGCAGGTACATGTATGGCGGTACCCAGCACGCCGCGAATTTTACCACAAAAATAAAACCTTCTAAACATATTGTTATTGAAAGTGTAATAACGTTTATTGATAAAACTTGCCAAACAAATGAAGAGCGCACCAGTCGTTCAGTCATTTATCCATTATCATAAAATTAATTGTTCATGGTGCAGGGTTGTCACAAAATTTGTCATAGAAAATATGAAAACTAAATTATATGTCAAAAGTAATTGTTTATGTTAGTTTAATATTAAAAGTATACACACACACACACACACACACACACTTTGATTTTAAAAAATTAAAAATTAAAAATCATCAGAATTGACACTAAAATCACTGTCATCAGATTCGGCAGTGACGGCAACTCGGTGATTATTGGACAACCCTGAGCGCCATTAGTTGTTCTGACGACAAAGCTCTCTTTAATTTACGTTTAAAGTGGTAAAAACAAATTCTGTTTCAATTCTAAGTATGCAAAGATATTCTCAATAGATGTCACTATGCGTTCAATATATTTGTACATTTTATTTACTTGATATTCTTTACTAAAAGCCCATTTAAAACAGGGCGTCTTAAGACGTAATTTATGTATGAGCGGCGCTCCGTTCACGGAAAATTATGCCTCTTAAGACGCTCCTGGCAGTTAACCGGTTAAGGGAGGGTAACGTAACAAAAGTTGACTAAAAGCTACATATGCAGAAAATACATATTGTCATTATCTCCCCTTAAAGATATGACAATGCCTATCCACTGCCTAGGCCAAGTTGTGCTATCAGTATTGAAATTAAATGAAATACAAAATAAAACGTTTGATCAAACTAATTTGAAAGGAATAGCATTTATCAATTGACGGACATCATCAACTGGCCACAGCGGTAGCAGTCATTGTTTAGCAGAATGTACAATTTGCTCACTCCTTTTAAGAACGTCGTAAATCAAAAATCGTCAATTTTCAGTTGTGCGTGTTTTCGGAATGCCCAGAAAATGTACTATATCCCAGCAAAAGATGCATATTTTTAACATAATATTTACCCGCTACAGGGCAGAGAGTGTTGTTTTTGCATTTCGAACAAAAGGTATTGTTTAATTATTTTTAAAAAAATACTAAATATTTTTCAAATGGAAAAAAAAACCTTCAGGTTTTACCTAAAAAGATCTGTTGCACAGTAAAAAGTTCAATAAGCGTCTTGATATTTATTTTTAAAACATTGTATTATATTTTTAAACTTTAAAAACGTTCTCCTGAAAAATCAAGTTTTTTGATTTATGACGTTCTTGAAAGGAGTGAGCGAACTGTCAGCGGGAAGCGAACCTGATCGTCTGGATGGGTATGAGCTCCCTCTGCACGTGGTGGGGGGGAGGGGGCGGCGGCGGCGGGGGGCCCGAGAACCTGCCGTCCCTGTTCCAGATGTCCGGCACCAGGGGATTGTACTCTGTCAGGCAGCCTGCAATAGGGCACAGATTAGGACGACAATCACCACCTCGCCAAACTAATCCTTTATTTTATTTATTGCTTCGACATAAACCCTTTTGGTGCCTGTTTATTGTAACTGCAGACAGTTGGTAGAATTCCATATTGAATTGTTGGGTAATATATCCAAAATCAAACAAGGTTTGTTAGTTTAATTCTTACGGTTTAATTCTACATTTATTTATGTATATGTTAATAGGTGACGCGTTTCGTCTTCTTTGATACACTTTGATAATGTCCTAAAAAGATGAAACGCGTCACGTTTTATGGTGTATAATTTCACGCTGATAACAAACCCAAATATTACCGTTTCTTGCTGAAAACCGACAGTTGACAAAAACAGCATTTGCCGTGTCCCGCAGTTGACCGAAAGTTCGCGAAAAACGGCAAATGTGTTAACATTGCGGTATGGTAATATAACACTCTCCCAAACAAAGTGAGCGATGAATGATAAGGAGAGTGTTAGACAGCAGTGGTTACCTGGCACAGGTCTCGGTGGAGGCATGGGGAGGGCCAGGACTCGCGATAGGGCTGCGTCCTCCAGAACAACGGGGTCCAGGCCGTGGTCGAACTGACAGAGGTCCCCGCGCATGCAGTAGCCCTTCTCTGGAAACATCGCAAGCGTAAATACAGCGTTATTAAAATGAATTAATACATGGTTTCCATTTTTGAATTACCTAACATCCAAGTGACTCTGAAATCTAGCTACGGCTTATGCAACAACATTTATCATGTCCCTACTCAGGCTTCAACTTTATAAGTTTCGTAGCCTATGCCTACTCGTGAGTGGATTTACTCTTTATGTTTAAAGTTACTATAAATTCATGTAATTCATGAGTGAAAATTCTAGGCAAAAACACTCGAATGCATGGTTTTCCAAACTATGGTTTGCTATTGAGTAGGCCTTTGCCACTGTATCTTCTTCTACTTTTTTTTAACATATTTTTTTTTTAAAAGAGACAGACCAAGCCACCTTGTGTGTCTTGTCGGTGGAGTTCTTTTGGAATACGTTTTTTATTGTTTTCAACCATTTGAACCTAATATACACACAAAAAAGAAAAAAAATTAAAAAAAGAAAGAATATAAACTATTTTAAATTTTTTATAGAATTAACTCTTGATCATTTACCCTTCCTTTATTATTCTGCCTTTGTTCCATATTTTATTTTGACCTCTAACATCCGTCGGCACCAAATTAAAAATGTTCGGAACGATATATTGCAGTGTTCGACTCCCATATTTATTGTTAATTCTTGGGACTATCAAACCTTCGTTGTGTCTTCACAATGTCTTCTTCCGTACTCCAATGGTGCATAGGGTTTTATTTTGATAATATCGGTAAAATGTAATATTTTAGTATTTTTTGATGTTCCTAATAGATGTCTCTATTTATTCTAATTAAAAAATATTGCATTTGGAAAACATGTGTTCAACCAATAGCCACTTATGGGATTGAGGCAAGAGCAGATACTTCTAGAACAAAATCTCGACTTCGAACTGCCGAGATGAAGACTCTCCGATCCATAACCGGAAACACATTGCGAGACCAAGTAAGAAATACCGACATCCGGAGCATGTGTAAGACGGAGAATATCGTGAGGTGGGGACGCAAACAAAGGCGATACTGGAATGATCATGTAAACAGAATGTCAGGTGACACACTTCCACGTATCGCCCTCCAAAGCAACCCTGAAGGATGCAGACCCCCAGGCAGACCTCCGAAAAGATGGAAAGACAGCTGGGAGTCAGCATCACAAGAGCCACATGCGGAGGCACAAACAGATCCCTAGGATCTACAAAAAGAAGAAGAAGAAGCATTTGGATTTGATATTGGCTTGCGACAAGCTCAAAGGAGAGGCTCATTTCGTATGGCCGGCCTGGCGAGCACGGAATTGGAGAGCTTGTCAATACGCTTTTAGCATCAAACCGGTTAAATAAATATGAATAAATTAGGGTATAAGCTAGAGTAGATGACTGACCATCAAAGTCCTTTATACTAGTAATTTTACTATATACATTAGTAAATTATAGCGGAAGACTCACCGTCGAAGTCCCGGCACCTCTTCTTGGCCGGGTGGAAGATGCCCGCGAGCGTGGTGGCCCCCGGGCGGCCGGGAGCGGCGGCCCCACACTCGCCCGGGTTGGAGTCCTGCGTGGGCGTGTCGGCCCCGCGCCGCTCCGCGCGCTCCGGGCGCCCCCGCAGCGCGCGCTCGCGGGACGCGCGCTCCAGCCGGTCGCGCAGACCCGCGCCCGGGGAGGGCAAGCGCTCCCGGGACCTGGAGGGGAGACAATAGAGATTATAAAAACTAAGTAAAAAATCTTAATTTCATTTCTTCTCTCACGTAAGTTATAGTCAGGGCTTTTTATAATTCTTTATTATTTTTTTTTTTTTCATTTTATTTATTTCATAAATACATTACATATACAGATATTATTTATTGATTCGGCATTAACTTTGTGGAATGACATGATTATTTTTTAAAAATTAAACACTTGAATATACCACTTTAATGAGTATTATTTTATTTACGGCTAGTTTCGAAAATGACAGATGTAGTATAGTCTGTAATGTTGTCTCTTTAACGCCTGCATCCTTACAGTGTTGCTGTACGGATGTGAGTCGTGGCACCTCACCAAAGCTCAAAGCAAGAAACTAGCAAGTTTTGAAAATAGGTGCCTGGGGCGAATACTGGGTATAAAGTGGTATGACTTGGTCAGGAATGACGATGTGAGAAGAACTCAACAGCCCCTCATACTGGAAGTCCTGAAGAGGAGAAGGTGGACATGGTTGGGACATGTCCTTAGCATGCCACCTGAGAGCATCAACCCCTCGTGTCTCTTCTTCCAACCCCGAGGATTCCGGCGCCCCGGAAAGCCGCTGACGACCATTCACCGACTATACTCAGCGGAACTTCGAGACGCCGGACTGACCTGGGAGGAAGCCAAGAAGATGGCGCGTGACAGAGTGACTTGGAGACGTATCGTGTTGGCCATATGCTCCACCTAGGGAGCGAACATGGAAGAAGAAGAAGAAGAAGAAGATAGTCTGTACCTAGACCTGCTCCTGTTCTTGGGTGGATCTAAGTCCTGAGATCCGGGAGGACTGCTGTTCCGGTATCGCGTCGCTCTCGGGGGAGGGGGCGAGCCTGATCGGGAACGTCTGAAATAATTAAATGCAACATTTTTACTATCTATTTCCAACCAGAGAAGAAGATTTAAACAGCCACGGTGACATTACACATCCCTGTTTTACACCTTTAGAAATGCCAAACCGAGATGAAAATAAGCAAATGCAACAAGAAGACCTTCTCTACTATCGGCAAGAGGCACAGCATCTTCAGCATATAAAAGGCAACAGGCAGTCAAATCGATGATTCTAGTTCAAATATTAAATTTTTAATTTGACTATATTAATTTGAATATTTAATATGAAATTTTACTTAGTAAATACCACTTTTCCTTAAAATCTATTGTGACATCTAATTCGATCCACAACATTTTCGAAGACCGTATCTTTTAAAAAAATTAAATACTACTATTTCTTAAAATCTATGACAGGTATTTCGATGCATTCCGCATCATTTTTAATTTAACCTTTCAGTTTTTTCATTCAATTATCTACACCTAGTATTGATTAAACAGTCACGGTGACATCACACATCCCTGTTTCAACACCTGAAAATATGAAAATGAGCCTATTATCTTAATACAATTAGAAGACCTTCTCTGCTATCGGCAAGAAGCACAGCATCGTCAGCATACAAAAGGCAACAGACAGTCGAATCGATCATTCTAGTTCCAATATTTAAACCTTTCAATTATTTTATACAATTATCTTTGTGTAGATTAAACAGTCACGGTGACATTACACATCCCTGTTTAACACCAATATGAAAATTAGCCACTTACCATGCAATAAGAAAACCTTCTTTATTATCAAACTACTACAAAAGGCAACAGATAGTCATATATTACGGTAGTGTTAAGTTACCTGTATCTTTGTTGGAGTGGGGGGGAACGATTTCTCCACCTTCCCGGAGCGGGGGCGGCTCTCCGGGATCTCTCCCAGGAGCGGGAACGCGACCGGTAGACTCTCCGTCTCCTGTCTTCCTTATCCTGGAAGCAGAAATCAGAAATCAGAGAATGGAACGCCACACCATTCTGTCTTTGCAAACATTCCTTGCCTCTTCCATGTTCATGCATCTCCTCATACACACATGCCGATTGTTTCGACTCCTAACCTGACCGCTTTCAAGTATTTGGCATACCTGATTGTGCCAAGTTTTTCTCGGTCTTCCTCTGTTCCTTTTTCCAACTACATTCGCCTCATACATTTGTTTTATCATTCTTTCCTCACTCATTCCTTCCACATGTCCAAACCATCACAACACACCTTTCTTAATTTTATCGATAATGCTTGTCTCAGCTTTGCTTCCTTCCTTATTCGAACATCTATCATACATCGTTTTGTCGCACATTCTTCTAAGAGATCGCATTTTGACTGCATTCAGTCTACTTTCATCCTTCTTTTCCCAACTCCATGTTTCACTTCCATACATTAGGGTCGGAACCAGGACTCCGTTGTGTACTGCCAGTTTAGCTTTCGCTATAGGTTTTTATTTGCTATAACTGAAGTATCGTATATTGGGCCTTAAGAATTACACTCACATACACAATAAAGCACCTCCCAGTAAAGCACACGCTTCTTTTTATCAAAGAACTTTGATTATAATGCAAAAAAGTTGTACAAACTGCTTTAACCTTTTAACCGCGTCAACTTTGTACCTGAGAGACGCCCGTTCACAGCGGTATTTCACCGTTTTTAAATTGATTATTTTTATCATGTATTTAGTTAAGAAACGATTTATTTTCCTAAACAAAAACGTTCAATGGGATTCATTGTGCCTTTTTGGTACTCTATAATACACGTGTGTCACATTATTCTTGAAATATATCGTAATATAAACAAATAAGATCGTAACATAAATAAATCAAAGCACGCATCGTGTGTCACTCTTACCCACTGGCGATGCGTAGCGTCGAGAGTGAGACCGATATAGGGCATGATAATGGCGCGGACTAATTACCGACCACAAGAAAAATCAGGGATCTGTTCTTTTATTTTTCCTTGTGATGTTACAAATTATTAGTCAGATATTTCAACAGATGTCATAAGGCCAAGGATTGACGTATTATTTTATCCAAAGTTCCACACCATGAAAAAATCCCTCCAAGTTGAACTGAGGTTGGAAACTTGGAGCAATGTAAGAACACAAACGGTTATGTCAGCCGCGTATGGGACATGTTTTATGAAAACACATACGGTTATGCGAGCCGCGTGGATCCGGTTAATTATCTGCAAAGCAATGGCTTATAATGATATTGGAGAACATTTTAAAGTAGAGAGAGAAGTCAATTCTTACCGAGTCACTTTTGCGGTCTCGTCTGCTATTTCTGGGGGGGAGAGGTTCGTTCAAACTGTCTTCTAGAAGATCTGGCATAACCTAAGAACAAAGATTTACATTTTTAATTATACAGATATTAAAAATAAGCGCGTATTCGGATGCAACGTTGGGTCGAAATTTCGAAGCAGTCAGTGAATTACTTGGGAGATGAAATTCTGAATGAAAATTAACATTTTAATACTCTCCTTATCATTCATCGTTTACTTCGTTTAATACCACCTAAAAACACTATTTTACGACTGCCGGTTTCGGAATGAAGTAGTGTTTTCAAGTGGTATTACGCTATAAGAATGATGAATGATAAGGATAGTGTTTTATTAGTATCATAACACAAAGTCAACAATGCTTTTAATTTCCAAAATTTACATATTAATTCACATATAAAGATACAAAGAACAAACACGCATTCGAATCTAATGCTGTGTCAAAATTTCAAAGCATTCATTATAACCAGGGCTTTTTTTCATGTAACCCAGAGGAACGGCGAATTTAATTGGACCTGCACCTTTTTTCACGGATATTTTATATATAATTCAATTATAAAATTAAGAAAGGTGTGTTGTGATGGTTTGGACATGTGGAACGTACGAGTGGGGAAAGAACAGTTAAACAAATTTATGAGGCGAATTTAGTAGGAAAAAGAAGCAGAGGAAGACCGAGGAAAACTTGGCACAATCAGGTATGTCAAATACTTGGTGGCCAGGTCAGGAGTCGTAATAATCGTCGGGCATGTATGACGAGATGCATGAATGTAGAAGAGGCAAAGAATGTTTGGAAAGACAGTGGTGTGGCGTTCGATTTTCTCTGCCTACCCCCGTGGGGAAGCGGCGTGATAGTAAGTTAGTTAGTTAATTAGTAAAAAGCTTAAGATGAAATGAGTTTCGGGACCTTAATTCTTCTCCTGTATGTAATGTATATAATCTAATAATAAAAAAATAAAAAAACAAATAATATTAAAAAATAAAAAATATAAAAATTGTATTAACATGTTAGTATTCAGCTCAACACAGGCCATGCCTAAAGAGCCGTAATACATATAGTTAATGTATATATGAAATAAATATGTATCTATGTATTTATGAAATAAATAAAATTTCAAAAAATATTAAAAAAATAAAATAAAAAGCCATGAGTATAACTTACGTGAGAGAATATATGAAATTTAGATTTTTTACTTATAAAAAAAAAAAACAAATATTAGATATGAAACGTTGCAACATTGTGTCAAAATTTCAAACCAATCGGCATAACTAACATAAGGAGATTCAAGATTCAGATGAAAGGGACATTCACGTTTGGATCAGCTTAGATATAGGGGAGCCGTCACCTTCACTAGGGTCTGTTCGGTGGCGTAGGCGGGCTTCTCCTTGGGCACGGTGGCGGGCACGAACTTGGAGGTCCGGTTGAGCACGATCCGGTGCTTGGCGCTGCCGCCGCCCCCGGCCTCCTTGGCCTTCTCGGCGCGGAGCGCGGGCGCCTTCTCCGCGGGCTCCTTCTCCAACTGAACCTTCGGCACCACAAAAACACACAAATCAACGCCCGATTCAAATCACAATGTGCAGTAATTGATTCACAACGTTTTGAGTGTGTAAAAATACTTCTCTGGTAAGATATTTCTCAATCTCGTGTGGTCAGCACGCTTGGCTATCGCTCTGGAGGTCCCGGGTTCGATTCCTAATATTTATTCAATATTACCCTGGGCTGGTATCTGTGTACCGTATTTAGCTACCATGCTGCAGGTACCGGGTTCTATTCCCAGGGGGGGAGTGTCAAATAAATAAAAGTGATTTTTTCACTCCAATATTTATTCATTATTACCCTGGACTGGTACCTGAATCGGAGGGCTGATCGCCTTTCCTTCACGTTTTAACGATCGAGATAACACTGCATTTATATGATGAAGTGCCCTATGCACCATCGGGTGCGGAAAAGGTTTACAATTTTTTAAAAAAAAACCATGATCTGTGATCTAGTACGTACATTTTTTCTTCATAAGCAATCTTCTGATGATCATTCATTAATCATATCATAACATTCATTAATCATTTCATATTATTCATTAATCATATCATATCATTCATTAATCATTTCATATCATTCATTAATCATATCATATCATTCATTAATCATTTCATATCATTCATTAATCATATCATATCATCCATTAATCATATATCATTCATTAATCATACCATATCATTCATTAATCATATCATATCATTCATTAATCATATCACACAGTGCATCATCTTGTGACTCCTCAACTGGTAGTAAACTTAGCACCTCACACTTTTAAAAAATAAATAAAATAAATATTGTTACCTTCTTTTCTCTGTTTGGACTGGGGGGGGCGACGGTTGGTGCTCCGGCCACGGGGGCCAGGTAACCCTGTGTCTCCAGAGTCTTGAAGAGGAGCTCCACGAAGGGTTTGGTTTCTAGAACAAGAAAAAATCATATAAAAAACTATAAATTTAACCCGACCCCAAGGTAGAAGACTCCCGGGCAGACCACCATAGAGATGGATCGACATCGAAGGAGGCTAATCCCTCAGAGGAAGACCGAGAAAAACTTGGCACGATCAAGTATGCCAAATACTTGAAAGTGGTCAGGTAAGGAGTCGTAATAATCGGCGGGTATGTATGAGGAGATGCAGGAACGTGGAAAAGGCGATGATTGTTTGGAAAGACAGATTGGTGTGGCGTTCTATTCTCTCTTTTTACCCCTGCGGTAAGCGACGTGATGGTTAGTTCAATTTTCAAACCAAACCAACGGTGCATAGGGCACTGCATTATATAAACACAGTGTTATCTTGATCATTAACACGAAGGAAAGGTGATCAGCCCTCCACTTCAGGTACCAGTCCAGGGTAATATTGAATAAATATTACAGTGAAAAAATCACTTATATTTATATGACCCCCCTGGGAATTGAACTCGGGACCTCCTGAACGGTAGCCGAGCGTGCTGACCATTACACTATGGAGGCGGTGTTTAGTTAGTTAGATTTAAATTGGCCATCATTATTATTATAAAAAATATTGAAAAAATTACAGGTATATAAAAGCAAGCGCTCACTCCTTTCAAGAACGTCAGAAATCAAAAAACTTGATTTTTCAGGAGAACGTTTTTAAAGTTAAAAAATATAATACAATGTTTTAAAAATACATATCAAGCCACTTACCGAACTTTTTACTGTGCAACAGATCTTTTTAAGTAAAACTTGACGGTTTTTTCTCTGTTTGAAAAATATTTAGATTATTTGAAAAAATAATTAAACAATGCCTTTTCTTCAAAATGCAAAAACAACACTTTCTGCTCTGTATCGGGTAAATATTAAGTTAAAAATATGCCTCTTTTGCTGGGATATAGTACTTATTTTCTGGGCATTCCGAAAACATGCACAACTGAAAATTGACAATTTTTGATTTATGACGTTCTTGAAAGGAGTGAGCCAAATGTATACCTGAATACAGCATTTTGTCGAAATTTCAAACAAATCGGTGAATAAATTTAACAGATTAAAGAGTTTGAACAAACAGACATTTATATTTTAATTTATTTAGATAGATAAAAACACGCGCGTATTTTAAAGCAACATTATGTAAAAAAATCATAGAAATTGATGAAAATTTTTGGACAAATTTGATCTTGAACAAACGAATAATCACATTTTTTATTTATACAGTTTTTTTAGACTAATTTTTTACATCTCTTCACTAAACGGAACACACGACAAGACATTCTATTTAAACGATATAACAAATATTAAAGGATTAGAAAAGATGCCACATAAAATGCAGTACTACAAACAAGACAAACACACAAGTTAGCAGTGAGAAATTTCTAGATACATATATTCTACCCTACCAAAGAAACATTGCAACAATAATATTTTTTATTTTAGTGGGTTGACGGACTTTAACCGTTTTAGTGCTGAGATCTTTTTCTTGCATGTATGCTAAAAGTGCTGAAGGCCTCTTGGCAAAATGATCATTTTTACTTTATACTTTTCTCAAATATTGAACAATTTTAGCTAACTAACTAGCTTTTTTTTTTCACTCTTGAACAATTTTAGCTAACTAACTAGCTTTTTTTTTTCACTCTTGAACAATTTTAGCTAACTAACTAGCTTTTTTTTTCACTCTTGAACAATTTTAGCTAACTAACTAGCTTTTTTTTTTTCACTCTTGAACAATTTTAGCTAACTAACTAGCTTTTTTTTTTTCACTCTTGAACAATTTTAGCTAACTAACTAGCTTTTTTTTTTCACTCTAATATTTATTCAATATTGCACTGGACTGGTACCTGAAGCGGAGGGCTGATCACCTTTCCTTCATGTGTAATCGATCGAGATAACACTACGTTTATATGAAGCAGTGCCCTATGCACCATCGGGGTGCAGTAAGGGTTTTTTATTATTATAACTAACTAACCATCACGCCGCTTCACCGCAGGGGTAGGCAGAGAGAATCGAACGCCACACCACTCTGTCTTGGCAAACATTCTTCGCCTCTTCTACATTCATGCATCTCCTCATACATACCCAACGAATATTACGACTCCTGACCCGGTCGCTTTCAAGTATTTGACATACTTGACCGTGCCAAGTTTTTGTCGGTCTTCCTCTGCTTCTTTTTTCAACTACATTCGCTTCGTAAATTTGTTTAACCGTTCTTTCTCATACTCATACGTTCCACATGTCCAAATCATCTCAACACACCTTTCTTAATTTTATCGATAATGCTTATCTCAGCCTTACATTCTTTCCTTATTTCATCATTTGAACATCTATCAAACATCGTTTTGCCACACATTCGTCTGAGGGATCGCATTTCGACTGCATTCAGTCTGCTTTCATCCTTCTTTTGCCAACTCCATGCTTCTCTTCCATACCTAAGGGTTGGAACCAGAACTCCGTTGTGTACTGCCAGTTTAGCTTTCGCTGATAGATTTTTATTTGGTAAAACTGATTTTGGTGCATCAATCTTTCCTTTTAGTTTTTTTTTTATTTAGTAAAAAAGATTTTCAAAAACAATATTGGATAATTAATTTATCACCACCATAAATTTGTTTGTATACTGCAGCTGTCTAGTTCACAAATGTCAAATATGATCAATGTACATGGCCATTTGCAAAAATTATAACATCATGATTAATTTTGTGCCACCCTGTAGTTTGGATGGTAGATACATATCGCTCACTCCTTTCAAGAACGTCATAAATCAAAAATCAAAAATTTTTAGTTGTGCGTGTTTTCGGAATGCCCAGAAAATGTACTATATCCCAGCAAAACAGATATATTTTTAACTTAATATTTACCCGCTACAGGGCAGAAAGTGTTGTTATTACATTTTGAAGAAAAGGTATTCTTTAATTATTTTTTTAAATAAAGTGGTTATTTTTCATATAGAGAAAAAACCTGCAGGTTTAACCTAAAAAGACCTGTTGCACAATAAAAACTTCAATAAGTGGCTTGATATTTATTTTTAATAAATTGTATTATATTTTTAAACTTTAAAAACGTTCTCCTGGAAAAATCAAGCTTTTTTATTTATGACATTCTTGAAAGGAGTGAGCGATATGACTTCTCTGGCCGATTACGGTTATACGATTTGCATAAAACACATCATTTATAATATTTTGGGCATATATATGTCACTCTTTGCATAATTTAAAATACCCACGGACATGTCCGTATTCAGACATCTTGTCAATACAGTAAAACCTCGATATAACACGCCTAATTGGGGAGAGAAGGTGTCCATTAAAACCAAAAGTCTGTTACATTTAAATAGGTTTACAATTTTTATTTTTTTATTTTTAATAAATATGACCATGCTTATTTAGAAAATATGACAAGACAAACAAGACAAACGAATGAACTATGTGACAAATCTTGATTGATATAATAATAAAATATAATAATATAATAAAAAAACAAAGGGAAAACATAATATACGAGAATATCTAAATATTTTCATAATAAAAGTATTTATTTAGAAAATTTTGAGTGTATCCAAATACTTGTTCAGAAATCTGGATTATCTCCAATTATTGGAGTATTTTCATATTATTTTTTGACATCTCATCAAAGATGAAGAATAATATGGAAGTCCAGAGAATATGATTATAATCCAGGATTCGGATCTAACATACTAATAAAAGAGTTTCTGCTCAATAAAAAGCTTCTTTTCATCTCACCAATAGATGTCTCTAGTGAAGTTCTAGTGATTCAAGAACAAGGTTTCTAAATTGGTTCATATATATTGAACTTCCGAGAATTTGAGTAGTGTGGTTGTCAATAATGGGTAGAATTGGTGAATGTTACATGTGTGTAAAGTGATCACTTAAACCAGCCTATGACAGTCGTCAGCCCTGTAAATGCCCAGACTTTCATACATAATCTTCTTCATCTTCGATGAGATGTCAAAATATAATATGAAAAACATTCCTATAATTTGAGATAATCCAGATTTATGAACAAGTATTTGGACACACTCAAAATGTTATAATATTTGAGAATATCTTAATATTTCATAATGAAAATACATATCATGGCAAAATCATGTACACGTGTGAGTACATTATTTTTATTTATAGACATAACATCCCCAACTGAGATTTATACCAAAATAGATTACAGTATCTGTGCATTTTCCTGGAGGATATAAATATCCAAACGAAAGACCACATACAAAGAATAAGTGGGTCTTATAAAAATAAAAACACCCTACAATCAGTATACAGGGGCGGGCCGAGCTTGCTGACCATTACACTACGGAGGGAGAATTAATGAATAAATATAATTAAAATCTGTTTTATGAATTTGTTTGTCATGCTGTTTGAATGCTGGGAACAAAGTGAATGGTGCACTGAAATCAGTTATAGCAAATAAAAACCTATCAGCGGAAGCTAAACTGGCAGTGCACAACGGAGTCCTGGTTCCAACTCTAATGTATGGAAGTGAAACATGGAGTTGGCAAAAGAAGGATGAAAGTAGACTGAATGCAGTCGAAATGCGATCTCTCAGAAGAATGTGTAACAAAACGATGTATGATAGATGTGCGAATAGTGAAATAAGGAAGAAATGCAAAGCTGAGATAAGCATTATCGATAAAATTAAGAAAGGTGTGTTGAGATGGTTTGGACATGTAGAACGAATGAGTGAGGAAAGAGCGGTAAAACAAATTTATGAGGCGAATGTTAGCGGGAAAAGAAGCAGAGGAAGACCGAGAAAAACATGGCACAATCAGGTATGCCAAATACTTGAAAGTGGTCAGGTTAGGAGTCGTAACAATCGGCGGGTATGTATGAGGAGATGCATGAACGTGGAAGAGGCGAAGAATGTTTGCAAGGACAGAGTGGTGTGGCGCTCTATTCTCTCTGCCTACCCCTGCGGGGAAGCGGCGTGATGGTTAGTTAGTTAGTTAAAATCTGTTTTACCTGACTGTAAGAAGACATCGAGCTGGTCCACCATTCCATCTCTCAAGTCGTCTAGGGGTTTGTCTTTCTTCACCAGCGCGTACACATACTTGGCTAGCGCTGCCGGATCCGCCTCACACCTGGAAACACACGTACCACATCACCGACTGAATCTCTCAATACTACAAATACTATCAACCTTCCCCTCCCGGTGTTATGTGTTTCCATTGTATGTAATAAAATAAATTTGGGATCAGAGTTTTCGTATTCCTCCGTAATACAATTACGTATTATATTAAAGTATTATAATATACAGTTATTCATTTGAAGCGATGGAAACAAATTGTAAAAAAAAATGGGGATAGAATCACCAATAAACAAACCAACAAACGATTTTCAGTGTGTGCGTGCGTGCCGTACATTGCATTCGATTCATAATTTTGTTTTATCGTTATTTCCTCAATAATTCGTTCCACACGTAAAACCATCCCAACACACCTTTCTTGATTTTATCAATAATGCTTATTGCAGCCGTAATTTTTTTTTTAATTCACCAATCCAACATCTCATCACATCTCGGCTGTCCAAACTTAAAACACGGTAAGGGACATTTTTTTGTAGTACGTTTTTTTTTGCATTTTGGACTAAGTAGAATCTTTTATATTATCCACTGACACTTCGTGATGGAATTGCATTTTTAATATATTATTAGATTAAAACCAATATTTTTAGCTTTTCCACTTAATTTTTATTTGACCAGCGACCGGGTTTCGTCGTTACCGACATCATCAGACCAGTCTGATGATGTCGGTAACGACGAAACCCGGTCGCTGGTCAAATAAAAATTAAGTGGAAAAGCTAAAAATATTGGTTTTAATCTAATAATATATTAAGTAGAATCTATTTAGTCCAAAAATGCAAAAAAAACGTACTACAAAAAAAATGTCCCTTACTGTGTTTTGAGTTTGGACAGCCGATCTCATCTCATCATACATCATCCTGTCGCACATTCCTCTGAGAGATGGCATTTATACTGCATTCAGTGTACTTTTATCTGTCTTTTGCCAACTCCATGCATCACCTTGCATATTTATAAGGTTCATAAAAGGACTCTTGTTAACTGCCAGTTTAGCTTTCATTGATAGGCTTTTATTTGCTAGTGCTGTGCTAATTTTTCAGCATTAATAAAATAGTCTATTAAGCTGGCGGGTTGTTTGTCTATGATACTGCTGGCTATTCAAAATTTCTATAAGTAGGGGAAAATTTGTGGTCAAGTAGCCACTATAAATATAGTTTTCATATAAATGATGTGAGCATACTACTGGGGCGAATTTTCGGCATCACAAATTCTTTTAACATGCAAATATTTTCATAAACAGCTTTCCAAATGTCACCAACAAAATTATTTAGCCATTAATTTGAACTTTTCATCGAATTCGGAATTCGCAAATCATAAAATAGATACTAATCACTCATTTCACTCTCATAAATTAAAATTATTACACCTTGTTCCATATAAAGGCCAAATTATGAATTATCTTGAAAATTTAGAAATACAAAAAAAAAATATTCTCATAATAATTTATTAAATAATATATTGTTTCAAAATTCTTCGCCATTGCTTTCCATTTTTCCTTTGTTTTCAAACTCCGTTCCTTGACTAACCCCTTCCCCTTACTTTCCCCTCTCCTTATTTATAGAACAATTTTATATTTTATATTTTAGTTATTATACAGACCTGAATGATGGAAGTTTAACTTCTGAAACATGTAGTCTATAATAAAACTTAAGTGGTAAAAAACGAAGTGTTTTCTTTAATCATTGTAACTTTTCATCACATGTAGCCACACACCCCTATTCTCCATTTGAATTTTGTGAAACACACATTTTACAAAAATTATAATTTTTTTTAAATACACCCACTTCATAATATAATATTAGCAATAATTATGGGTAATTTACAAAGTGTTATTTTCGTATAATACCACCTAAATACATTTTAATTAAAATTATAATTGAATAGAACGAATTAACTAAACGCAGCTTATCATAAATTTAATATCTTGTATTTAAATATTTGAGCTAAACCTTATCATTCGAAGATAAAAACAAATTGCGATAATATTGCCAATATAATGTGGGTAGAAATTTTGAGGTTAACACATTTTTTTTAAAACGATGTTTGAAATTATCCTAAATCAACAGTTGTATCATTCACATATCATGCTGATACTGTGATTAGTCTTGAAACAAGTTCGAAAATGGTAAATTCATAATAAGGCACTTTTAACTTCAAATCAAATAAATTTAATAAACGTCAAAGCTGCGCGTTGGATGTGTAATGTTACAAAAATTTGTCATTATTTTATTTACATGAAGTAAACATAGGTTATTTAATTAAGTAATGGTCGTTTTCTTTACAATGAATATAATTACCATATTGAATAATTAAAATTTAAATCGTAATTTGATAAGCGATAAATTAGTGTTCAAACAGAACATCGTACGGCCAGATGCGCGAGTAAATCAACGGTAATTCGGATTAAACGTGAAGTAAATACAATTATGCTATTAAATTACAATGCAAGGGGCAATAAAATGTATTTTGGGAAGCATATGCTAATGAAAACGATGTGATAGTAGAAAAGAAATATGGCCTACATACAGAGGTTCTAGGATGGAAGTCAGCCAAGTCTTGAAAGCGTCCGGATTTTCAATTAACATGTTGATAACTTTAAAACTATATTATATCACAAATTAAATTACTGTTTTCTCAATACAATAAAACACATATACGCTCATAAACGATGCTCAAACAACTAGTTATGAACTCCAGAAATTATCACGCGCATCACGACGTCGAGAGCACAGTACCACAGACAACTAAATTGCCTAAAAATATGCACAGACCAAATATCCTTTTACGTAATCTATGGATAATCAGTAGAAAAAATATTTGTATGTCTTCCATGAATTAAGGTGGCTAGCAAACACGTTTTTCGCTGGCGTTTTCTTCTTTCGGAATTACGAATGCATTAATGCGATAAAAATATTTATATTAGGCAATTTATAAAGTTTTTTTCCGGGGGAAAGGATTTATCCCATATTCGGAATTTCCGTACAGCGTTTTTAAACAGCACATGAAAATTTTCTGCATCTAGCAATATTAATTTTAGAAAACTTGTGGTCTTTCCCACAGAACTGAATAAAATAATTATTTAGCATCCACTGTAAAGTTTTTTTAAAATTTCACAGTTAGAGTTGAGTCGTTCATGTTGGTTATCAAATATTTATATGCATTACAGTAAAACCTCTTAAAACGAACATTCTTCATTCCAAATTTTACTCGTTTTTTCCAAAGAAATCAATGTAAAATAGGATATTGCGTTCCATGCCGAAAGAATACTTAGTTTTTTTTCCTGTATTATAATAAAATTACTAAAAAAATGTTCACGAGCGTTACAACTTGAAATGTAATTACATTTCAAAGAAAATGTAAATAAAAAAAATATTTTTGACAAATACCCTTTAAACTAAAAAACTGTCAATTGACATTTGTTTTTGCCAACACTTCAAAATTTGGCGAAAATGTCTCACAGCAATATCATTGAATACAATTGTAGCACGAGAAGCCACCTTCTTATTAGGGTAATGCTTCTTAATGTACGGTGTAGCAATTTTTCATGCTTTCAGTATTTCTCTTATTGCGCTAGAAAATTGTTGCTCTGCTACTTCCTCATTCTCTATTTACAAGCTCTCCTCTATAGTTTCTTGCTGTGAAATACGATGTAACTCCATAATCTCTTCGGTGGTCAGCTCTTGACTATGCTCTTTCACAATCACTTCAATATCGTTGTTATCCACCTCAAGTCCCGGCTCGTAAGTGAATGTCATGTAAAAGGGGCTTTTTCCCTTTCTCTGTTACTAGTTATGCAAAATATCGCTCGTTAGGGGAGCATATTTTTCAAAAACACCTTTCCCCGTTATGTACATTACTCGTTATGAGAGGTTCCACTGTATTTTTTCCGTGTGTTTTTTTTTTTAAATAAAGGACCCATTTATTATAGATTTCAGAGGCATTTATTGTTCTTATATAAAGTTACAAATTAACATGTTTTCTCATCTTCCCAGCGAGACATTTTGGAGCGAAGTCGTGCACGAAAACCTCGTGCGAACCTCATTGATACTAGCATGCTCATAAGCAAAAGCAAACCTGTTCAGATGTGCTCAAAACACGCCTCATTCCACCCGCGTTGCAAGTAGCATGCCCGAAAATCGAACGCCTGTCGATTTATAAGCATGTTTATTTCTAGCAAGGTACCACTCATGCTGTAAAGTAGCAATTGTTTAATAATGCAATGCTAATATGCTAGTAATAGGCATTTATGTGGGAAAAAACATTCCTCTTCTATCCTAGCACTCCATTATGCTCCGGTAGGTACTTGCTTAAGCCCAATGGCTTGTTTTTGAAACAATTAAAGCATCTATGGTGAAAAACTTGACGTTTTGACTTTTGACATTAATGTCATTTGATATTTACTTATTTTTTGTTTGTTTCCCTGAATAATATCGTTATTTTTTTAAATGCACGATATAAATAATAGATTGACGAATAAATGGACCTCTCTTCGGTGAGTATTAAGTCTGAACCGAGGGATGAAGGTAATGATATTACGGAAGCTGGTGACAAAGTATGCCCTGATGTAATCTACCCAAAACGGGGCCCAGATTCTAGCGATATTAAAATTGAACAAGCGCATACAACTGTGAAGAAGGAATTTATTTATATAGAGGTTCCAGTCAAACCCGAACCAGATCATGAAAATTGCCATCGTCTGTGTTCTGATGAAGGGAGGTTTATGGTCCCAATAAAATCTGAACCGGAAACCAGTGATGAACGAATTTGTGATTTTGGAATTGATGTTTCGCAACCTGATGTTAAAGAAAAATCCTTGGAATACTCTCAGAATATTGAAAATAATCCCCGTAAGTAATGGGACTTTTTTTAAATATAAATAATGGCGTTGCATATAGATTTTTTATTTTTTATTTAATGTATACATACATACATTTACTATATGTATTACGGCTCTTTAGGCATGGCCTGTGTTGAGCCAAAATACTGACATGTTCATACAAAATTTTTTTTTATTATCTTTTATTATTATTTGTTGTTTTTTTTTATTTTTATATATTGCTTTTGCCAATGTCAAGTTAATTAAATAATATTATTTAATTATACGAAGCCGCCTCCGTAGTGTAATGGTCAGCACGCTCGGCTACCGTTCTGGAGGTCCCGGGTTCGATTCTCAGGGGGTGTCAAATAAATATAAGTAATTTTTTCACTATAATATTATTGAATATTGCCCTGGACTAGTACCTAAGGCAGAGGGCTGATCACCTTTCCTTCATGTGTTTACGATCAAGATAACACTGCGTTTTTATGATGCAGTGCCCTATGCACCATTGAGGTGCGGATAAGGGTTAGACAGAGAGAAAAGTAGAAATGTCTAGAATTTTAATTAAAATTAAAAATAACTATTGTAACCATATTAAACAATAAAAAAAAAAGAAAAATTACAGTATAATTAAGAGTCTGAAAGAATTTTAAAACAAATATTTTGTTTACTGTAAGCAAATGTAAATATATATATGTAGATGTAGTAAATGAAGTGTATATAATAATTTATATTAGTTGTAATAATAGCTAACTTAAGAAATGATAGAATAAATGAAAAAAAAATATTTGGGAAACCAACAGAGAAATATAACATATGAGTATACATCTTAATTATTGAAAAAAGCTCCAATTACAGGTTTTTGCAGAATGAGCGTTAACAGTAACAAAAACAGAAAATTAAATAAATAATATATTACATACAATTGTTTTGTTGATGTTTTGTTTCAGCCAATGTCAGAAAGAGAACAAATTGGCTTTCAAATATCAACAATGAAATACAGTCTTCAGTGCCGCCATCTTTGCAAGCGAATTTCACCAATGCTCCGCCGCCGGGCTTGCTATATACCGAACTACCATCCGCACACTTGTCGCAACCTGCAATGCCACCATCGACGCATTTGTCAAAATCCGACGACTACAATTCCTGCAGAGACCTGTGGAAGAGGAACTTGAACAAGAAGCTGCGCATGCAGGGCGAGCCGTACCTCGGCTACACGCGTCCGCACGGCGAGAAAATGAAGCATAATAAAGCTAGGGAAGGTAGGAAGCTCGGCCCGCCGTGCGTCTCGGCCTTCTGTAAGAAGAGTAAGAAACGGGCCTGCGACCAGTTCAGCCAAGAAACCCGCCAAGCTTTGTTTAACTCCTTCTGGAAGGGTATGAGCTGGGAGGAGCGCAAGGTGTACGTGTGCACGAACGTGCTGAGGAGGGGCATCGGGCGGAAGACGGTCAAGACAGAGTCTAAACGCGAGGGGACTTGCCACTACTACTTGCCTCTGGTGGGGGAGAACGGGGAGCAAACACAGCTTCCCGTATGTAGAAACATGTTTGTTAGCACACTCAGCTTGGGACATTTCACAGTGCAGTCGTGGATCAAAAGGAAAAAAAAATCCGGTAAGCATATACAAGCTACCCTTTCCTAAATTTTTGGAACTCCTACACATATCATTAATCTCATGATACTGTATGAGTTCACTAGAGCTATCTACCGTTGGATTATGAAAGCTTTCATTAAGCCGAGATCCTTTTATTTGGATTATGCAAATTCCTAGATGGGTTATTTTGCATACTGGGAAATGCCTGATGATTTAAATTTTTTTTGCCATTTTGACAAGAATATTTTATTCACATTTTGAGTGTTCCTAATGCTTTTTTGCAAATCTGCAAATTTCATAATAATAATAACTACCAAGTGGAGAAACCCAGATTTGTGTACAAGTATTTGAACACACTCAAAATGTTGTGAAATATTAGTATTTTTTGAACTCAAATATTTTTTTAGATGTAGAAATATTAAATTCACAATCAAGTTAGCGCAGTGCCCTATACATCATCGGGTGGGTATTGATGAGGATCGGAAGGGAAAGATTTCAAGATACATTGATGAATGATTTATTTTTCAGATTTAAACAACGTCACAGATAAAACAGCGCCCCCTGACAGCCATGAAATTAGTACCGCATGCGAAAATGCGGTAACCCCGGAAGAGAAGGCGTCTTCTCAGACAAATCAGCCCTTCGAGTGCTCCGAGTGCAGCCGGACTTTCACGCGAAAAGGCAGCCTCAAAAACCATCTCACCTCCCACACAGACTATAAACCTTTTGCGTGTAATCTATGCAGTTACAGGTGTCGGAGAAAGTATTACTTGAAAATTCACAAGGTGACGCACACGGGGCACAAGCCGTACACGTGTGAGGAATGCTCTTCGAGCTTTGCGAGGAAGGGGGATTTGAACAACCATATGTTCAGTCACTCCACGGACAAACCTTTTTCGTGCAGCGTTTGCGACTTCAAATGCTTGTACAAGGGCAACCTGACCACTCACATGTTCATCCATTCCGGTAAGAAAAGATTTGCGTGCAACGAGTGCGAGTACACGTCATTGAGAAAGAACGGGCTGACGCGACATATGTTAACGCACACTGATAGAAAACCCTTTGAATGCACAGAGTGCAAGTATACGTGTATCGAAAAACGCAATTTCAAAAGACACATGCTGACGCATTAGAAGTTTTATTAAAATACAGCAGGACCTCTAAACGCCAAAAATTTACCCTCTGTTCGGATCACTTCTTCTTCTTCTTCTAACCCTTATCCGCACCCAACGGTGCATAGGGCACTGCATTATATAAACACAGTGTATCTTGATCGTTAACACACGGAGGAAAGGTGATCA
This sequence comes from Brachycentrus maculatus, assembly GCF_059751285.1. Lineage (NCBI taxonomy): Eukaryota > Metazoa > Arthropoda > Insecta > Trichoptera > Brachycentridae > Brachycentrus > Brachycentrus maculatus. The sequence goes on along the minus strand of NW_028280867.1, from coordinate 356,367 downwards.
GCCCTCCGCTTCAGGTACCAGTCCAGGGTAATATTGAATAAATATTAGAGTGAAAAAATTACTTATATTTATTTGACCCCCCTGGGAATCAAACCCGGGACCTCCAGAACGGTAGCCGAGCGTGCTGACCATTACACTACGGAGGCGGCTTCTGTTTCAGCCTCAAATATATCTTCACTTTTGTTGTCACATTGTTGCCTTATTATTTCATCGTCATTTCCGTTTTTAAGAAGCGCGGGAGGGGTGTGTGGGTGTTCAGATTACAGAGGTGTTCGGATTATAGAGGTCCTACTGTATCAGCAAATTCTCCTTCCTTGTCATATCGCTCACTCCTTTCAACAACTTCATATATCAAAATTCGTCAATTTTCAGTGGTGCATGTTATCGGAATGCCCAGAAAATGTACTATATCCCAGCAAAAGCGGCATATTTTAAACTTAATATTTACCCGCTACAGGGCAGAAAGTGTTGTTTTTGCATTTTGAAGAAAAGGTATTGTTTAAGTATTTATTTAAATATACTAAATATTTTTCAAACGGAGAAAAAACAGTCAGGTTTTACCTAAAAAGATCTGTTACACAGTGTAAAGTTCAATAAGTGGCTTGATATTTATTTTTAATACATTGTAATATATTTTTAAACTTTAAAAACGTTCTCCTGAAAAATCAAGTTTTTTGATATATGACGTTGTTGAAAGGAGTGAGCGATATCCAGATACAAATGTTCCTGGACTTCTCCAATCCTGGCCTAGTCTTTTTTTTCAGAATTTTATTTATTAGATATAAGTTTTCGCAATAGCAAAAAATGTGCTAAGAGTGAAAGCAATAAAGACTCAAGAGTGGACCAAGCTCCTGACAAGTTTCATCTTAGTGATGTTACTCACACCCCGGTCTTTCCAGATTTTGTCAAGTTTATACATGGCACTTTTGGCAATGGCGGTACGACGTCTGATCTCTCCTTTGCAAGTTTTTTCATCAGACTATCAAGGCTTAAATGTTGTCCCAATAAATAAATAAATCTTGGTGACGGGGCTTCATTGTAGGTCCCACAATGTGGGACAACTTGACCCCAAATCTGAAATTCTTTGAACTTTTAATGTGGAGACTGACCGGAGCATTTTGTCGTAACGTAACACGTTACGATGCGAGCATTCGGGTAGTCAGTACAGCGAGCCGAGCGCTTCATCCATAGTTTCGGATGCTCGGTGATGCTCGCCGCAAGCGATGTTACGATGTAATGCTCCGGTCAGTCTCCACCTTTATATATGAATTGTTGAATCAAACACATTTGAGTCTACAACTCAAAAAAATCTGTGTTTGGTTTAAAAATTAATACATAAATTAAAATGGAGTTTTACAAATTAAACGCCAAACCAAAAAATAATCTTTGAACTTGTTTGATAATATATTTTGTATATTAAAAGGATTGTTAACTTTGTAGTATGGTAATATAACTCTCTCCTTATCTTTCACCGTTCACTTTGTGTAATACCACTTTAAAAAATACACTAATTCGTGACTACCAGTTTCGGTATAATCAATAATGGTATTATATTATTTTGAGAAATAAAAATACTTAGTGTTTTGATCCATTCACATTTTTACTAACAAACTAGTTTCGGCAACAACCTGTTGCCCTCTTCAGGGTTTAATTTATGACTTGTCATAAACTAGTCATAAATTAAACCCTGAAGAGGGCAACAGGTTGTTGCGGAAACTAGTCGGTTAATAAAAATGTGAGTGGATCAAAACACAAAGTCTTTTTATTTCTCAAAATAATATATATCAATATGATCCACCAAGTTGATGCTTTCAATATTCAAAACATAATAAGGGTATTACTCAAAGTGAACGATGAATGATAAGGAGAGTGTTGTTTGAAGAATATGGAAGACTGGATATTTACAGGGCTTATGACCTGTTATAGGCTGGTTAAGTGATCACTTTACACACATGCAACATTCACCATTCCACCCATGATTGACAACCACACTACTCAAATTTTTGGAACTCCTACATATCGCTCACTCCTTTCAAGAACGTCATAAATAAAAAAATTGATTTTTCAGGAGAACGTTTTTAATGTTTAAAAATATAACACAATGTATTAAAAATAAATATCAAGCCTCTTATTGAACTTTTTACTGTGCAACAGATCTTTTTAGGTAAAACATGACGGTTTTGTCTCCATTTGAAAAATATTTAGTATGTTAAAAAAAAATAATTAAACAATGCCTTTTCTTCAAAATGCAAAAACAACACTTTCTGCCCTATAGCAAGTAAATATTAAGTTAAAAATATGCCTCTTTTGCTGGGATATAGTACATTTTGTAGGCATTCGGAAAACATAAACAACTGAAAATTGACAATTTTTGATTTATGACGTTCTTGAAAGGAGTGAGCAATATATGATCAATCTCACGACACAGTACACTTCACAACTGCCATATATTTATGTATTAATTTTTAAATCAAATACAGATTTTTTGAGTCTACTAAGTTGTATTTTACTAACAAAAACACATAAAAAATTAATATTGTGACAATTGTTTCGCCTTTTTATGGCACTTTCACTGTGTTTGATTATATAATACATAAATTTTTACATACAAAAAATTAAAATTAAAATACAAAAAATTTGATAAATACATAAAAAATTAATACATAAATATATGGCAGTTGTGAGCTGTACTGTGTCGTGAGATTGATCATATATGTAGGAGTTCCAAAAATTTGAGTAGTGTGGTTGTCGGTTTTATTTAGCAGAGACACGCATACATCCAAATAAAAGGGTCTCTGCCAAATAAAAGCTTTCTCAATCCAACATAGATGGCTGTTGTGAACTCATATGTACCGTGTCATGAGATTGATCATATATCTTGGAGTTCCAAAAAAATTAATAGTGTGTTTGTCAATCATGGGTAGAATGGTAAATGTAGCACACATCGCTCACTCCTTTCAACAACGTCATATATGTATCAAAAATTGTCAATTTTTAGCTGTGCATGTTTTCGGAATGCCCAGAAAATGTTCTATATTCCAGCAAAAGCGGCATATTTTTAACTTAATATTTACCCGATACAGGACAGAAAGTGTTTTTTTTTTTTACATTTTGAATAAAAAGTATTGTTTAATTATTTTTTAAATATACTAAATATTCTTCAAATGGAGAAAAAACCTTCACGTTTTTTACTAAAACGATCTGTTTTGTGCACAGTAAAAAGTTCAATAAGTGGCTTGATATTTATTTTTAATACATTGTATTAAATTTTTAAAATTTAAAAAAGTTCTCCTGAAAAATAAAGTTTTTTGATTTATGACGTTCTTGAAAGGAGTGAGCGATATGTAGACTGATCACTTAACCAATTTATGATAGGTCATAAGCCCTGAAATACCCAGTAATATTCTTCTTCATCTATTTTTGAGATGTCAAAAAAATGTAAAAATGACTTCATAGTGGAGAAAACCCAGATTTGTGAACAATTATTTGGACACACTCTAAATGTTTTAAAGCAAAAATATATAGTTTGGAGATCATCCGTTGTGATTTTTATTTATTTTATTTCATATATTCTATTTCTGTTTAAACTTTACTACAAATTTTTATAAATAAATGTTTTTAATAAATAAAAAAATTGAAATACATGTATACTCATTTTTTATTCTTCATAATAATAACTAAAATTACAAAAATAACAATGTGAGATGTTCAAATATTACTTATAAATATAGTGACATCTCAACGTAGAAGTATATGGAATTCTGGATATTTACAAGGCTCACAACTTGTCGTCGGCTGGTTTAATGATCATGAAATGTATTTTTACCCGTTGGGTCGATTGATGCTTAACGCCGGGAAGGGTATTTTTACCTTCTGCGCCGGCCTCATTTCAAAGGCAGAAAAGAAGGAATTATCCAATGTGGTTATATGAATATTATGTACCAATTTCTTTGTTAAGGTCTTAACTATATGTACACAATTATCAAATCATGTCGCCAGCTGTCCACAGGCGAAAAAAATACCTGTCTGAAATGTGTTAGTAAAATCACTCATATCAAGTTGAGATACCTGTATTAAAATATTTTGTTTTTAAAATCTTCGCACCGCTTTTCAAATTAATTGTGACATTTATGCCACGCGGCGGTGTTGCCATTTCTAAATAAAATGAAGGTATTTTTTCCAATAAACAAGTACTTATCGAGTCACGTAATGCACTGAACCGCCTTAGGCCAGTCTAGATTTACTGACTGGACATCCAGAGCTAATATGTCCACCTTGAAGCCTAAGATGTCCGTAAGGTTGGGTGTCGTTCTCCCGAAATCTCCGTGGACGAACTCCTTGATATAGGTCCCGGCTTCAGTGGTCATCTCGACGGTAAACAGGTTTGGTTTGTCTGAAAGATAGAGAAAACAACATAACGTCAAATCCCACATCGGCAGAAATACAGGTATCTATTCACTGATAGTGGTGATTTTTATTAGTGAATTCTTTATTCCAATTATTATACATTGTGCTTTGAGCTTCTCACGCTTGCACAGTGCAAGTATGCAAGAGTGAGATGCAAATATAGTGCCCCGGTTCCCACACACTCTTCACGCGCTGTTTATACGCAAAATTTAGTTTAGTTTAGTTAGAAATACAATACTTTTATGAGGAAAAACGCCAGTTACCTTTGACAAAATCAGCCTCAATCTTGAGAATCTTTCTCTCTCTGACGAGCAACGGTCTCCTGTGTAAAACTCGCAGTGGCGTCTTCTGCTTAATTTGAATACCTCCGCCTTCCGTGTTGGAGAAGGCCTTCAGCTTTTCTAGATCATCCCGCGTGATTCTGCTCACAGGGTCCGCGACGTCAGCGTCATGTTTAGAGCCGCCATTTTGCGACCCGGAACGGCCGTCCTGAGACCTCTCTTCCAGTTTGACGCAGAGCGCGAGGTAGGTCTTGGTCTTCGTCTCTTCGCCCTTCTTCAGTATGGACATTTCTTCCCTTAAAGGAGGAAAGAAAAAAGCATATCATCTCTGTTACTGCTAACGGTATTGGAACAGTTGTGACGTGGAAGACGGAAACGCGCAAATGAAAGTCAATTGTTCATTTCGCTCACTCCTTTCAAGAACGTCATAAATCAAAAGTCGTCAATTTTCAGTTGTGCATGTTTTCGGAATGCCCAAAAAATGTACTATATCCCAGCAAAAGCGGCACGTTTTAAATTTAATGTTTACCCGCTACAGGGCAGAAAGTATTGTTTTTGCATTTTGAAGAAAATGTATTGTTTAATTATTTTTTAAATATACTAAATATTTTTCAAATGGAGAAAAAACCTTCAGGTTTTACCTAAAAAGATCTGTTGCAAAGTAAAAAGTTCAGTAAGTGGCTTGATATTTATTTTTAATACATTGTATTATATTTTTAAACTTTAAAAACATTCTCCTGAAAAATCAAGATTTTTGATTTATGACGTTCTTGAAAGGAGTGGGCGAAATATCAAGTATGGTAGACGTACAACACCATTTGCAAAAATGTTAGCATCTTCCGATAAGGTGATTGATTTTGCGCCACCTTGTATTAACCGGTTAACTGCCAAAAGCATCTTAAGACGCATAATTTTCTGTGAACGGAGCACCGCTCATACAAAAATTACGTCTTAAGACGCGCCGTTTTAAATGGGCTTTTAGTAAAGAAAATCTATTATTTAAAACGTACAAATATAATGAACGCATAGTGACATCTATTGAGAATATCTTTGCATTCTTAGAATTGAAACAGAATTTGTTTTTATCACTTTAAACGTAAATTAAAGAAAGCATTGTCGTCGGAACAACTGATGGCGCTCAGGGTTGTCCAATAATCCCCGAGTCACTGCCGAATCTGATGACAGTGATTTTAGTGTCAATACTGATGATTTTTTATTTTTTTAAATCATAGTGTGTGAATACTTTGTGAATACTTTTAATATTAAACTAACATAAACAATAACTTTTGAAATAATTTAATTTTCATATTTTCTTTAACAAATTTTGTGACAACCCTGCACCATGAACAATTAATTTTATGATTATGGATAAATGACTGCGCGACTGGCGCGCTCTTCATTTATTTGGCAAGTTTTATCAATAAACGTTATTACACTTTCAATAACGATATGTTTATCAGGTTTTATTTTTGTGGTAAAATTCGCGGCGTGCTGGCTACCGCCATACACGTACCTTTTTTTTTTTAGATGGGAATTGCGTTTATTATTTACCTTGCTTATTATGTACAAGGTTTATAGATCATTAAGTGGATTTTTGTTTCTTCTAGCTAATTAAATATGCTTTTATTTGAATCTGTGTTGGGAACAGGAGGGATAATCTAGTGTGGGCCAAACAGGAACTTCTCAGCATTTGCTCATTGCTGGGAGGAAACCACGTAAAACTCCTCAGGAGAAGGCGGACTGTTGACTGTGCCATACATGTACCTGCCGTCAGTCAAAAGATTAACAAAAACAAGATCCATCTGTGAGCACTGCCTTGCGGGCCCTACCTGTTGACAATTTGAAGGTCTCTGACTTGAATGGTGCTCTTATCCACATTGATGTGCCGGGTCAGTGCCAGGAGGGTTTGGGCGTCCAGCTTGGCCCCCTTGGGATCGGATATCTCCACGGCAAACGGCCTCCCTAGACCGAGGCATCGCACATCCACATCTTCACGCCCCGACGACAGGAATTTTAGGCGATTGGTGGCTTCCTCCAGAGGTATCCTGTTTAAACAATTACAGCTTAATAGAGATTTTAATTCATTGATGAATTGTATTTAACCGTTAGAATGCTGAGTAATCTAGTATAAAAGCGCGGCCCGTTGATATACCGACAATAATCTATGCAGTATTTTTACATAATACAAACTACGCCACGTTCTCTCCGATTCCGCAGCTTCACATGTTAACCAATGCTTTTGAAAGTATGGATTTATTTAATATATTGTTATCCACCTTGAAATCTGTACTTTCTCAGCATTTCTTCTCCATGTTATAATGGATAAATTTAAACATTGTGTTTCACTCTCTCTCGCTACTCGCTGATAGTGTGTGAAGGAGACGTGTATTTCCCAGCTACTCTGTTTGTGAGGGACTTTTAAAAGAGAAGGTTATTGGCTCATTTCCAAGTATAAATTGAAGGGGGGACCCTTATAGGAGAAGGTTTTTGGCTCCTTTCTGAGGATAAATTGAAGGGGGGACCCTTAGAGGAGAAGGTTTTTGGCTCCTTTCTGAGGATAAATTGAAGGGGGGACCCTTAGAGGAGAAGGTTTTTGGCTCCTTTCTGAGGATAAATTGAAGGGGGGACCCTTAGAGGAGAAGGTTTTTGGCTCCTTTCTGAGGATAAATTGAAGGGTGGACCCTTAAAGGAGAAGGTTTTTGGCTCCTTTCTGAGGATAAATTGAAGGGTGGACCCTTAAAGGAGAAGGTTTTTGGCTCCTTTCTGAGGATAAATTGAAGGGGGGACCTTTAGAGGAGAAGGTTTTTGGCTCCTTTCTGAGGATAAATTGAAGGCGGGACCCTTAGAGGAGAAGGTTTTTGGCTCCTTTCTGAGGATAAATTGAAGGGGGGACCCTTAGAGGAGAAGGTTTTTGGCTCCTTTCTGAGGATAAATTGAAGGGGGGACCCTTAGAGGAGAAGGTTTTTGGCTCCTTTCTGAGGATAAATTGAAGGGGGGACCCTTAGAGGAGAAGGTTTTTGGCTCCTTTCTGAGGATAAATTGAAGGGGGGACCCTTAGAGGAGAAGGTTTTTGGCTCCTTTCTGAGGATAAATTGAAGGGGGGACCCTTAAAGGAGAAAGTTTTTGGCTCCTATCTGAGGATGATGGCGGCTCTCGGGAGGCATGCGGAGTACATGGCCAAGCAAACTGAATCGCCTTTTTTGAAAATAGTTGTGACCAAGATTTGCTGCATCGTATGCCTTATCTCTTCATTCCTCACAAAGTCAAACCACAGCACGCCTAAGATTCTCCACAGACACCTATTCTCAAAGCTCAGCACACACTGCTCCGGGCCCTTGTAATGTGCCATGTTTCACAGTGGTACAAGAGAACAGGATAATTATATTAAAACAAAGATCAACATTCTCACAAATACTTTTTACAGAATTCCCAGTCATAGAATAAAATATATCTACGAAAATACGCCAATTATAAAACTTCTTAAAGAAAAGAAAACCATCACTCAAAACCAGAAACAAACCAAAAATATTTTTAAAATACCCAAATGCAAAACAAAACCCTACCAACAAAATGACATATACTTAGGAATAAAAAATTTCAACAGACTCCCTTTAGAAATTAAAAATATAATAGATACACACTCAAAAGAAACTTAACAAATAACATAACTCCCTTGCACTCCATAAAAATATTTATTCCCCAGTAATTTTTTTTTTTTTTAATGTATAATCACACCATTAACAAAAAAAATGTGATCAAAGTTCATCTCCAAGCACAAGAGCTCAGTCTCTTTTTGGAGTGGCTCAGCGCAACTAAAATTATAAGATTGCATCAAGTAATATCGCTCACTCCTTTTAAGAACGTTATAAATCAAAAATAGTCAATTTTCAGCTGTGCATGTTTTCAGAATGGCCAGAAAATGTACTATATCCCAGCAAAAGCGGCATATTTTTAACATAATATTTACCCGCTACAGGGCAGAAAGTGTTGTTTTTGAAGAAAAGGTATTGTTTAATAATTTTTTTAAATATAAAAAATCTTCAGGTTTTACCTAAAAAGATCTGTTGCACAGAAAAAAGTTTAATAAGTGGCTTGATATTTATTTTTAATGCATTGTATTATATTTTTAAACTTTAAAAACGTTCTTCTGAAAAATCAAGTATTTTGATTTATGACGTTCTTGAAAGGAGTGAGCGATATATAAAAATAGTAGATATATAAAAATTCAGCATATTTAGGATCTCAGTACTCTAACGGTTACTATGTATATAAAGTGTGTGTTACTTGTAGAGCTCGGCTATGGGTTTGAATATGATGTCTTGGACGGAAGACTCCATCATTCTTTTTCCATTCAGTATCCACGGCGTTTGGCACAGCTCACGAGAAAACTTGCAATATCTGAAAAAGAATGGACCAATCATAGTTTGGCAATACCGACATATTGCTCATTAAAATCGGGAAGCGTTGATATAAAATACTGGTAGGAAATAATGAAGTAGTACCCGTCTTTAAAGTGATCTCGCAGGTAGAAATACCCTTCCCAAACAAAATGTGTGAACACACTCCGGACGGGAAAGGTATTTGTGCCCGTTGGGTCATTGATGCTTAGGCATCACGCAACGTGTCCAAAAAACTGGAGAATCCGTCGGGTACAGACATAGGCCAGAGTCAAGCCATCCAAGCGTAGTTCCTGGCGAATGGACTCATTGGTGCGCCTAGCTGTCTAGCTGAATTCGGAGCATGCGCCTCCAACACCACGATTTTCTCCTTTCTGCTGCTTTTATGGTCCATGTTTCAGCAGCATAGAGAAAAATGGAATGGACCAAGCTCTTGATAAGCTTTATCTTGGTGTTGTTACTCACACCCAGGTCTTTCCAGATTTTGTCTAGCTTGTACATGGCTTTTTTGGCGATGGCGATACGACGTCTGATCTCTCCTTCGCAAGTTCCTTCATTGCTAATTCGAGATCCAAGGAACTCAAATTAAATACCCTTCTGAAATGAGTTAATTATTTTACCTTCCGGCTAGATATATTGGATGGTGCAGGCACTCCACGCCCGTGCAGGTGACATAGGAGCCGGGTATGTCCGGGGGGCACGGGTAGTGCTGGCGGAAGGCCTCCGAGTAGACGGAGCCGATGATGCCCTCCACGCCCTTGCGGGTGAAGGCTTCTCCGCGAAACTTTCTGTGCGCCCGCTCCCTTTCCTCGAATATCCTGGGGCACATTAGACGCAGTGATTCCAGTTCCTGTAGAAAAAAAAAATATGCATATAAATATTTAAAAAGTCTTTGCAAAGATTCTTTTTTTAAAACTTCTTTTCTTCAGGCTTCTTGTGTTCAGTATTGAACAGACGCCTCCCTTTTGGACTTCCACAGTTGCCTGTTGGACGTGACTCTCTTCCAGTGCAGGCCCGCCACTCTCCTAATGCCATCGGACCATCTTATCTGCGGCCTACCTATGCTTCTAGGCCTCCAGTCGAGCACCTGCTTGGTCCATCTATCCTCAGACATACGTGCCACACGACCTGCCCAGATCCACTTTAGCTCTGCGATTTTTGAGCCACATTTGTAATCTTGTTCTTATTTTAATTTTTGTTATAACTTAGTTCACCCAATTCCCATCTGTATAATATTTGCAGGCATCTCTCGCGCTCTACCTAAAGTAAGCAAATAGAACGCTTGCAAGCATCTGCCGCTCTCTACCAACAGTATGGAAAAGGACCCTAATTATACTCTGGCAGTCTGCCGCCCGACCCTCAGTATACCAATCACAAGTAACCGCAACACCCAATTCCCGTCTGTACAATGTTTGCAGGCGTCTCTCGCGCTCTACCTAAAGTAAGCAAATAGAACGCTTGCAAGCGTCTGCCGCTCTCTACCAACAGTATGGAAAAGGACCCTAATTATACTCTGGCAGTCTGCCGCCCGACCCTCAGTATACCAATCACAAGTAGCCGCAACACCCAATTCCCATCTGTACAATGTTTGCAGGCGTCTCTCGCGCTCTACCTAAAGTAAGCAAATATAATCCAAAGCGTCTCCCACTCTCTACCAACAGTATGTAAAATACACTTAAAGCGTTTCCCGCAAACAATGTGTTAAGATTAAATAAAGACGAACATACCTCATTGTCTTTGTCAAAGGTCATGTTGGCTTTGATCATGAACTGACAGACGGCTCCCGAGTCCATGGTCTTCCCGATGGCCTCTGCCATCTTCACTCCGAATGACCACTTCCACGCCTCCTTCAGCGACGTTATGTTATCTAGAAATGCACATTGAACGACATCAATGCAAATTAGATAATCACATATTTTGACTTCCGCAATATTTAATACTTCCCTGAATTACACAAGTAATGAGCTTCATACACCTCATTATTTTTAGATTTATTTTTATTATTTATAGATTTGGCATTTAATATGTGGAACTCCATTTTAATATATGTATTAAATGTTAAATCAAACACTGATTTTTTCAGTCTACTAAGTTGTATTTTATTGTTTAAAAAAAACACATAAAACATTGTGACAATTGTTTCGCCTAGTATGTAATGGGATTTTCAAACGAGTTTTCACACATTGTTTTTAACAATAAAATACAACTTCATTGTTATTATTTGAACCCTTATCCGCACCCAAATGGTGCATAGGGCACTGCATCATATAAACGCAGTGTTA